>NC_092177.1:26397315-26586785 GCF_045791955.1 Oncorhynchus clarkii lewisi
GTTTAGGTTTCCTAAGAGTGCAGTATCTAATTCCATGGCTGTAGCTTAGGTTTCCTAAGAGTGCAGTATCTAATTCCATGGCTGTAGCTTAGGTTTCCTAAGAGTGCAGTATCTAATTCCATGGCTGTAGCTTAGGTTTCCTAAGAGTGCAGTATCTAATTCCATGGCTGTAGCTTAGGTTTCCTAAGAGTGCAGTATCTAATTCCATGGCTGTAGCTTAGGTTTGGACAGTGACACACATGCTTAAGATATTATATTTTCTTTCAGTGAAATCATTCCAATCTCTGATCCAGGGAGGGATGTTTCAGTTTGGGGGAGAAAGGGGAGGGATTTATAGTGAACGCTTATTATCCCAAAATACCCACGCAACAGCTGCATCATTTCCTCAGCAACACTTGTCGCCATGGCGCTGCGATGTCGACATGCCTCCATGTCAAAGTTTTCTGGCATTCACTGGCTGACGAGGGTGAGAAACACACACACACACACTTATTTTTCCATTACACAAACACATTAGTACGCATAACAAAATTCTACAGTTTTATCCCCCCCAAAATGTCACCTTTATTTAACTAGGGAAGTCAGTTAAGAACAAATTCTTATTTACAATGACGGCCTACCAAAAGGCCTCCTGTGGGGATGGAGGATTAAAAATAAAAAATATAGGACAAAACACATCACCACAAGAGAGACACCACAACACTACATAAAGAGAGACCTAAGACAACAACATAGCAAAGAAAAAGCTACCATCTGGTGCTGTTGTTTTAGAGAAACCTTCCCCCCCACCCCATTCCCGCTCTAGTCTAGCCCCCTTAACCCTCCCCTCCCAATCCTTCTCTCAACTCCTTTCAACCACCCCTGTCCCCAATCACCCCCTCCTCCCATGACAGTCCCACTGCAGCCACATGACAGTCCCATGACAGTCCCATTACAGCCACATGACAGTCCCACTACAGCCACATGACAGTCCCACTACAGCCACATGACAGTCCCACTACTGCCACAGGACAGTCCCACTGCAGCCACACGACAGTCCCACTACAGCCACATGACAGTCCCACTACAGCCACATGAGTCCCACTACAGCCACATGACAGTCCCACTACTGCCACATGACAGTCCCACTGCAGCCACACGACAGTCCCACTGCAGCCACACGACAGTCCCATTACAGCCACACGACAGTCCCACTACAGCCACACGACAGCCACACGACAGTCCCACTGCAGCCACACGACAGTCCCACTGCAGCCACACAACAGTCCCACTGCAGCCACACGACAGTCCCACTGCAGCCACACGACAGTCCCACTGCAGCCACACGACAGTCCCACTGCAGCCACACGACAGTCCCACTACAGCCACATGACAGTCCCACTACAGCCACATGAGTCCCACTACAGCCACATGACAGTCCCACTGCAGCCACACGACAGTCCCACTGCAGCCACACGACAGTCCCACTACAGCCACATGACAGTCCCACTACAGCCACATGAGTCCCACTACAGCCACATGACAGTCCCACTACTGCCACATGACAGTCCCACTGCAGCCACACGACAGTCCCACTGCAGCCACACGACAGTCCCACTGCAGCCACACGACAGTCCCACTGCAGCCACACGACAGTCCCACTACAGCCACACGACAGCCACACGACAGTCCCACTGCAGCCACACGACAGTCCCACTGCAGCCACACGACATTCCCACTGCAGCCACACGACAGTCCCACTGCAGCCACACGACAGTCCCACTGCAGCCACACGACAGTCCCACTGCAGCCACACGACAGTCCCACTGCAGCCAAATGACAGCACTGAGACGTTGGCCTGTTCCTCTAATCCTACATGGAATATAGCTCCCTTTGTTGGCTGTCTTTGTTTAATTCGCTCCTCTCTTTTTCAGTATCTCTCCCACTCCTTTTCCCCTCTCACTCCCACTTCTGTGCCTTCTTCCTCCACTGTCAGAGAGGGGGGAAAGCAGTGTTTCCAGGACAACTGCAGACGTGGAGGAAATGGATTTGTGAAATGTAGAGTGCTAAAGGTGTGTTTTGCAGCTAGAACAGATATGGAAACAGGGGGTAGGGGGATTGGAATGGGGAGTAGGGGGTGATTGGGGACAGGAGTGGATGAAATTAGTTGAGAGAGGGATTGAGATGGGAGGGTTAAGGGGGCTAGACTAGAAGGGGGATGTGGGTGGGGGAGGTTTCCCTAAAACCACAGCACCAGATGGAAGCTTTTGATCCCACAAGAGTTTCTGTTTCATCATGACTAATGAATGTGATTCTACTCCATTTGATTCAATTCAGTAGTTTTAATTCTGATTCACTACATGGAGCTTTCTTAACCTACAGAGTGCTTGAATGCTTGAGTTATTTCCCTTCTGAATCATCTACCTTAGTGGGCTGTTACCACATAGAGCTCTGCACTTGACCTGAGTAAATGTATTTCATATGTTTGCCCTTTGACTTCTGCTCTTGGTGGTGTTAAATTGGGGTAGCCAGAAGGAGTGAAAATACCCCCCTCATCAACCTCTTATTTTAAAGCTTAGTTCTGATTAGAGTGTAGCTCTGACTGTCTGTCTGTCTGTCTGTCTGCCTCCCTCCCCTTTTCTGTCTGATTTCCTCCCAGCTGAGAAAACAGGCTCGGGGACTCTTGGCAGAAGAGACGAGGAGAGGTCTTTTCAGACGGAGAGAAAAGAGAGTTTGCCACAATGAAAGAGTGCATTGTGCTAGCCTTACATTGGGCTACACATCTCTAGGCTACATCTCTAGCTCTGTTAGCAACCACAGCATTACTGTGTCTCTTTAAAGCAGATGAGATAGCCCCTGGCAATGCAATGACTGTGTCAAGTGTGTTTATTCAATGGCTTCTTCCATTTCCTAAGGACACTTCCCGCCATGTTCTCTTACATCACCATTCTAGTCATTTTGCATCAGTCAATTTAAAGGAAAGGCTGTTGCCAGTTGTATGCATAAACTTGTTCAAACCTCTGTGTGTGTGCAATATTTTATATGTGCAAATACTCATGAGTGCAAAACCATTTTTTTCTGTTGGTTTAGAGGTGTGTGTGTGTGTGTGTGTGTGTGTGTGTGTGTGTGTGTGTGTGTGTGTGTGTGTGTGAGATCAACTGTGTATGGTATTAATGGTTCAATGGTTCAACGTTTACACCTGTTGTGTCCTGTGCACATGGTGAATAAACAGTACAGGGGAATTCTTTGAGAGCTGTTTCCCACAATGCACTGACGATGATGATAATACTAATATAGATAATAATAGGCAGTAATGTATACATGTAAACAGGGCTGAAAGTGACTGTAAGCAGGAATATATAAATACTTATGGTAATATACTAATGGTAATATATACATGTAAACAGGAGTAATAGTGACCAGTAGCAGGATAAATAGATACTAATGGTAATATATACATGTAAACAGGAGTAATAGTGACCAGTAACAGAATAAATAGATACTAAAGGTAATATATACATGTAAACAGGAGTAATAGTGACCAGTAGCAGGATAAATAGATACTAATGGTAATATATACATGTAAACAGGAGTAATAGTGACCAGTAACAGAATAAATAGATACTAATGGTAATATATACATGTAAACAGGAGTAATAGTGACCAGTAACAGGATAAATAGATAGATAATAATGGTAATATATACATGTTAACAGGAGTAATAGTGACCAGTAGCAGGATAAATAGATACTAAAGGTAATAAATACCTGTAAACAGGAGTAATAGTGACCAGTAACAGAATAAATAGATACTAATGGTAATATATACATGTAAACAGGAGTAATAGTGACCAGTAACAGGATAAATAGATACTAATGGTAATAAATACCTGTAAACAGGAGTAATAGTGACCAGTAACAGGATAAATAGATACTAATGGTAATATATACATGTAAACAGGAGAAATAGTGACCAGTAACAGGATAAATAGATACTAATGGTAATATATACATGTAAACAGGAGTAATAGTGACCAGCAACAGGATAAATAGATACTAATGGTAATATATACATGTAAACAGGAGTAATAGTGACCAGTAACAGGATAAATAGATACTAATGGTAATAAATACCTGTAAACAGGAGTAATAGTGACCAGTAACAGAATAAATAGATACTAATGGTAATATATACATGTAAACAGGAGTAATAGTAACCAGTAACAGGATAAATAGATACTAATGGTAATATATACATGTAAACAGGAGTAATAGTGACCAGTAACAGGATAAATAGATAGATAATAATGGTAATATATACATGTTAACAGGAGTAATAGTGACCAGTAGCAGGATAAATAGATACTAAAGGTAATATATACCTGTAAACAGGAGTAATAGTGACCAGTAGCAGGATAAATAGATACTAATGGTAATATATACATGTAGACAGGAGTAATAGTGACCAGTAACAGAATAAATAGATACTAAAGGTAATATATACATGTAAACAGGAGTAATAGTAACCAGTAACAGGATAAATAGATGGTAATGGAAATCATTAATCAACGAACAGCAGAGTAATTAATCTAATCAATAATCATTTTAGCAGCAGCGTAGGTTGTGTGTGGGTAGAGACCTTTGGAGCAGCATAGAGTCAGGTAAACCGTATAGATCATCTGTGGGAGATGGAGAGCACTAGTTGTTAGCCATTTAACAGGCTTATGACCAGGGGATAGAAGCTGTTTTGGAGTCTGTTGATCTCAGCCTTGATGCACCAGTACCGCCTGCCGGACAGGAGCATGGAGAACAGTCCATGTCTTGGGTGGCTGGAGTCTTTGCCAATTCTTCAGGCCTTTCTCAGACACTTCGTAGTACGTACATCCTGGACGGCGATGCGCTGGGTCGTCCGCACCACTTGGTTGCGGGCGGTGCAGTTGCCATACTAGATGATGATACAACCAGTCAGGATGCTCTCGCCATCTTCACAACTGTGCTGGTGTGAGAGGACCATGTTAGGTCCTCAGTGATGTTGACACAGAGGAACTTGAAGCTCTCGCCACTGCGTCCCTGTCGATGTGGATAGGGGTGTGCAACAGGGGTTGGAACCAGTTCAGGGAACAGAACCGAAAGCCAAAAAATAACAATTTTAGAGGAACAGGATCAGAAACAAGAATGAAAGTAATCAATACTGTTCCGGAACAGAACCATTATATTAAAAGCATGGGATCTGGTTAATAATGTTATTTTACATTCTGGGCATTGTTTTCTGTCCCACAAGAAACGCAACAAGGCACCTATGCCAAAGCCCTCACTGTCACTCAGCTGAAAAGCTTTGCCTGTGTGTGTGTGTGTGTGATGTGTATAGGCAACCTGCCACTCCCCCTCTGAAGCTTAGGCTACTGTAGCCTACTGATGTTACAAGCGTGATTCAGAAATTAGGGAGATATTTTAATTAGAGAAGAATGGATGAACTTTTTCAATGGTATAGTTGGTATCTTGCGCTCTACACTTGGTTGTCCATTGCGGAACGGCCGAAACAAAAAAGAAGAATGGTTCTGTTCTGAATCAAATGACTGGAAAAGACTTTGGGCTCCAACCCCTGGTGTTCACCCCCCCCCCCTCTCAACACCTTACCCTCACCACTTGCGGTCAGAGTCCAGGATCCAGTTGCAGAAGGCGGTGTTCAGTCCCAGGATCCTGAGATTAGTGACGAGCTGAGAGGGCACTATGGTGTTGAGCGCTGAGCTGTAGTCGATGAACAGCATTCTGAGAATTCGTAGGCGAGCGAGTAAACTCCCACTGCCATCCGTTTTATTGGCTAATGTGCAACCATTGGAAAATAAAATGAATGACCTATGATTAAGATTATGCTACCAACGGGACATTAACAACTGTAATATCTTATGTTTCACTGAGTTGTGGCTGAACGACGACACGGATTATACAGAGCTGGCGGGATTTTCCATGCACCGGCAGAACAGAGAAACTACGTCTGGTAAGACGAAGGGTGTGGGTGTGTGTCTATTTGTCAATAACAGCTGGTGCGCGATGTCTAAAATTAAAGAAGTATCGATGTATTGCTCGCCTGAGGTAGAGTACCTTATGATAAGTTGTAGACCACACTATCTACCAAGAGAGTTCTCATCTATATTATTTGTAGCCGTCTATTTACCACCACAGACCGATGCTGGCACTAAGACCACACTCAATCAACTCTATAAGGCCATAAGCAAACAATAAAATGCTCACCCAGAAGCTACGCTCCAAGTGGCCGGGGACTTTAATGCAGGCAAACTTAAATCAGTTTTACCCAAATTTTACTAGCATGTCACATGTACACCCATAGGGGCGAAAATGTTTACTCCACACACAGAGATGCATACAAAGCTCTCCCCCGACCTCCATTTGGCAAATCTAACCATAATTCTATCCTCCTGATTCCTGCTTACAAGCAAAAACTAAAGCAGGAAGTACCAGTGACTCGCTCAATATGGAAGTGGTCAGATGACGCAGATGCTACTCTACAGGACTGTTTTGCTAGCACAGACTGAAATATGTTCCGGGATTCATCCAATGGCATTGAGGAGTATACCACCTCAGTCAATAAGTGCATTGACGACGTCGTCCCCACAGTGACCGTATGTACATATCTCAATCAGAAGCCATGGATTACAGGCAACATCCACATCAAGCTAAAGGCTAGAGTTGCCGCTTTCAAGGAGCGGGACACTAATCCGGACATCTATAAGAAATCCTGCTATGCCCTCAGACGGACCATCAAACAAGCAAAGTGTCAAGACAGGATTAAGATTGAAAACTTTTACGGACTACAAAGGGAAACCCAGACGTGAGCTGCCCAGTGACGCAAGCCTACCAGACTAGCGAAATGCCTTTTATGCTCACTTTGAGGCAAGCAACACTGAAGCATGCACGAGAGCACCAGCTGTTCTGGATGACTGTGTGACAACGCTCTTGGTAGACGATGTGAGCAAGACCTTTAAACAGGTCAACATTCACAAAGCCGCGGGGCCAGACGGATTACCAGGACGTGTACACAAAGCATGCACAGACCAACTGGCAAGTGTCTTCTCTGACATTTTCAAGCTCTCCCTGACCGAGTCTGTAATACCTACATGTTTCAAGCAGACCACCATAGTCTGTGTGCCCATGGAAGCAAAAGTAACCTGCCTAAATGATTACCACCATGTAGTACTCACGTAGGTAGTCATGAAGTGCTTTGAAAGGCTGGTAATGGTTCACATCAACAGCATCCTCCCGGACACCCTAGACCCACTCCAATTCGTATACCGCCCCGGCAGATCCACGGATGATGCAATCACAATCGCACTCCACAATGCCCTTATAAATAAAAGGAACACCTATGTGAGAATGCTGTTCCTTGACTTCTGCTCAGCGTTCAACACCATAGTGCCCACGAAGCTCATCACTAAGCTTAGGACCCTGGGACTAAACACCTCCCTCTGCAACTGGATCCTGGACTTTCTGATGGTCCGCCCCCAGGTGGTAAAGGTAGGCAACAACACGTCTGCCACACTGATACTCAACACTGGGGCCCCTCAGCGGTGTATACTTAGTCCCCTCCTGTACTTCCTTCTCACCCACGAATGCATGGCCATGCACGACACCAACACCATCATTAAGTTTGCTGACGACACAACAGTGGTAGGCCTGATCATTGACAACGATGAGACGGCATATAGGGAGGAGGTCAGGGGACTGGCAGTGTGGTGCCAGGACAGCAACCTCTCCCTCAATGTGAGCAAGACAAAGGAGCTGATCGTTGACGACAGGAAAAGGTGGGCCGAACACGCCCCCATTAACATCAACAGGGCTGTAGCAGAGCGGGTCGAGAGTTTCAGGTTCCTTGGTTTCCACATCACCAATGAACTGTCGTGTTCCAAACACACTAAGACAGTTGTGAAGAGGACATGAGAAAACCTTTTCCCCCTCAGAAGACTGAAAAGATTTGGCATGGGTCCCCAGATCTTCAAAAAGTTCAACAGCTGCACCATCGAAAGCATCCTGACCGGTTGCATCACTGCCTGGTACGACAACTGCTTGGCATCTGACCGTAAGGCGCTACAGAGGATAGTGCTTATAGCCCAGTACATCACCTGCCATCCAGGACCAATCCAGGACCCTATATCAGAGGAAATCCCATAAAATTGTTAGAGACTCCAGTCACCCAAGTCATTGACTGTTTTCTTTGCTACTGCACGGCAAGCGGTACCGGAGCGCTAAGTCCAGAACCAAAAGGCCCCTTAACAGCTTCGACCCCCAAGCCATAAGACTGCTGAACAATTAATCAAATGACCACCGGTTACATTGCTTTTTCTGCCTGTCCTGCTATGCTGGCTATTGCCTCAATAGTGGAGATTACCCAGAACTCTGTGTTCTGTCACAAGTCCCAGAACTCTGCTGCAGTAATCATTACACAGATATCATGATCTCATCTTTAATTTATCTTTAGGTCACCTGTTGATGCTCCCTGAAGAGACCTACAACTCTACCAGACATAGACATAACACAGACTTTATCATTGTCTTTTATCCTGTGTCTGTCCAGGGCTGCATTTTATAGTACAACATGTGTTGACCTATATTACTATATAAAAGCACTGTGGCTCTTCATCCTCTGTCAGTGGGGCAGCTGCCGGACACGGACACAGGGGTGGGGTGCTGGGTAGAGGTGGGGGTTCCTCCCCTCTGGACGGGCCTGAGCTGTAATGGCAGAGTAAAGAGCTTAAAATGGCACGGAAATTAACTTCCTGTCCCGCCATACACATATCTCATTACTTCCTGCTTTCCTCACATGGATCAGATGGCTGCCCCTGAAATCAGATCCCTGTTTCCCAGAGCCTTCATTTCCTCCTCTGTCTTCCCTCTTCCCTGCTCTTCCGCAGTGGCCTGATGGTTCAGATGAGGAAAGGAGAAGTTGTTTCCTGCCTTTACTTTCTATATAGACGAAAGGGATGTTTTTGATAACTTTGTCTCAACAATGCATCCTATATGTTTTGTTTCTGTGTGGAAATCTATGTATGGTGTGTCTGGTGTCTGGTAGGTGCGACCATCTGGTGTGTGAGTTGGTGTGTGTGAGACTGTGTCTGTTGTGGGAGTCTGGTGTGTGTGAGACTGTGTCTGTTGTGTGAGTCTGGTGTGTGTGAGACTGTGTCTGTTGTGTGAGTCTGGTGTGTGTGAGACTGTGTCTGTTGTGTGAGTCTGGTGTATGAGACTGTGTCTGGTGTGTGTGAGACTGTGTCTGTTGTGTGAGTCTGGTGTGTGTGACTGTCTGGTGTGTGAGACTGTGTCTGGAGTGTGTGAGACTGTGTCTGTTGTGTGAGTCTGGTGTGTGTGAGACTGTGTCTGTTGTGTGAGTCTGGTGTGTGAGACTGTGTCTGGTGTGTGTGAGACTGTGTCTGTTGTGTGAGTCTGGTGTGTGTGACTGTCTGGTGTGTGTGAGACTTTGTTGTGTGTGTGAGTCTGGTGTGTGAGAGTCTGGTGTGTGAGACTGTGTCTGGAGTGTGTGAGACTGTGTCTGTTGTGTGAGTCTGGTGTGTGTGAGACTGTGTCTGTTGTGTGAGTCTGGTGTGTGAGACTGTGTCTGGTGTGTGTGACTGTCTGGTGTGTGTGACTGTCTGGTGTGTGTGAGTTTGGTGTGTGTGAGTCTGGTGTGTGTCAGTCTGGTGTGTGAGTCTGGTGTGTGTGAGACTGTGTCTGTTGTGTGTGTGAGACTGTGTCTGTTGGTGTATGTGAGACTGTGTCTGTTGTGTGTGTCCCTCAGGGTATGATGACATCTGTGATGTCCTTTGTCCAGAATGTCTGACTGATGTTATTACCACACAAAGACGGTCTATTGTCAAGGTTCCCATTAGCCTGGCTACGCCTGGGATCCCCCTAATGCTCTTTCCAGTGCTGCACATGCCTGATCCATGTGTTCATGTGACTCTGTGTATGGTGAGTGTGTATACCTCTTTGTGTACATTTGTGTGTGAGTGTGACTGGTGGAAATGTGCCTAATGAAGCCAGATGGGGAGATGGGATAAGTGTATGATAAAAGAACAATCCCCCCCATTCTGTTGTGTGTGTGTGTGTCCCAAGGCATCGCCCCACTTCCTGTTGCACAGTCACAGGAAGCAGGAAGTCGGCCCAATCAGAAATTACCTTTAAATTTCAACCACATTATAACGCAGATATTCTGTGTTCCGGATTGAATCTAGCCTCTAGGATCCCAGCGACGCTAGTCAAGAGGAATGAAAGATGGATTCTATATTATATCAATGTGATTCTAAAGATATTTATCCATTACATAGGATTGTGTAACCTAGAATAAAATGTGTAGTGTATCCTAATAGCTTAACAACATTCTCTCAATAATATAGAGTGTTCTGTATAGTTCCATCGATTGCAATACATACTGTACATATTTAAAACTTTGGAATATGATCAATTTAAAGCAAAAACAGGTGTCTTCAGATAGGCTATGTATTACATAATGCACATCCACGTTCACTTTGAGGACTGTGGGAGGAAGTTGTCACATTTCTACTGAGGCTGAGGAAACATTGTCATCTTGCTTTCATCCCCCCTTCCCCTCATCCCATTTCCCCTGTTTCCACATCGCAGCGGACACTTCAAAACGGCCGTGTGAGTTGAGGCTGCTGGGAGCACAGGATTATGGGATAGCGTGGTGCTGATGAAGTCTGGTGGATCTGGGTCACAGATAAAAGCTGAGCAAACTGATGCAGAACTACTGCCACTTAAAAAAAAACCTGGCCAACAGAACAGACTGGAACACTGTGGTTGCCAGGACAACTTTACTAGTTGTTTGATGTGCTGTAATGCCTTGGGTATCTATAGTTGGGTATCTATAATCATGATACATGATTATGGTAGAATTTAAGTTGGATCCTAATTATGTTGTTAGTGACTGTCTTGAATATTGCATCATTCTGCACTATTTTATTAACACAATTTATAAAGTTCCCTTAACTAAAATACATTTTTCCCATCTTACAAACCAAGCTGCACGGTAGAAAAGACTCTCGACGGACAACAAGGGTTTAATGATTTCTGAACCTTTAATTTGAAACATCAGTGTTCAAGGGAAAATAAAACAGCAATATAAATATTAGCATATCAAATAAGAGATTAGGGGGGGGGGGGGTTAAGAGTTTCATAAGAAAGATATCAGGCCACAGCACGGGAGAGGATTAATTCAGCAGCAGACGAACATACACACATATATAATATTTATAATCATTTGTTCATATGGACAGAGAGAGAGAGGCATTCCTGCACAAATGCGCGATATGAATCACAGAAAGAAAACGTAAAGAGGTTACAGAAGGATAGAAACATTTTTTCAATATACTTTTTTTTTGTTTGGTTTCTTTACAGGGCGGTAAAATGGAGAGAGTGAAAAATGAACACAAAAATATGCGCAACACATATCACAAGTTAACTAGTCTATGTGTGTCACTGTTTACTCATCGTCTAAAGTTAGCAACTTTATTTATTTACACTGAAGAGTTAGTTAGTTGGCCTTCATGGTGTGTAGTTACTACATTGCAACACAAACTGTAGAAGAACGTTTCAGAGATCTTCTTTTCTCGCAGCGGTTTTCATATTTTTCTTGAAAAACAAATGCAACACATTCCAGTAGTAAAGCCACGCCTTGTGGAGAGATGCTGGACGTGGTCCGTACTATACAAACAACTGGCTCATGCCATCGACAGGACCAGTGTTTATTTACAGTGGGGAAGAGCCTTCACTGGACCAGGGAGTGGAGGGCAGAGTCTTGAGGTTAGCTTTACCAGAGTGGATTTACACTGAGGGGATAGATACAGCGAGGAATGGAACTAGCGAACTCTGTCCCCGCTCCCTTCTTCTGAAGTGGTATCTCCTCTGTGACATGGAGAGATGTGCTTGGCTCTGTCAACCTCTAACCTGGGTCAGTGCATTCGAGGAAGTTTAGGGGTGGACCTTGCCTATGTACATTCAGTGAGTAGAGCCAAGGTCGTTGTCCCCCTCCCAGTCAATCTAATGGTACCAACCCAGACGTCGTACCCCATCCCTTTCCACTCCCCCTTGAACCCTGCCTCCATGCTGCCTCTTCATGTGGTGGGAGCCTGACAGACGGACGACAAACTAAAGACTTCCTACGTATCTTCTAAACAACTCTTATGCTGCTGAGTCGTCAAAAAACATGTCTTATCACATCAAGAAATATAACTATCTGCACTTCAGGATACATAGCAAGGGGTGAACACTCAATCTGGAGCCTAGTGACCTAAGAAGTGTAACTTCTCAGCAATTTGTTGAAGATCTCTACTTGTGCCCTCCTCTGAAGGGCTTTTTACCCTACAGCTCATCTTTACAGTATGAACAGTGCATCTCCCATGGTTGAAGTGGGATAGCCAGTGAGGGGAGGGGGCATAAGGGGACAGCAGGTGGTCTCTATGCCCATCTATGGTGTTCTAAAAAAGGGAGAGGAGTTAAGGTGGTCGTCCTCTTTGCAACACTTAAGCAATGCATTGTTGAATCTTCTAGAAGGTCTGTGGTTTGAAGCTATAGGAACATGCAGAGCAGTAGAATACTCCCAGTGGACACGATACCCTTGTGTTCCAAAGAGCTGTGGTGTAGGATCCTATGAGGCTGATCCTATATAGCGGTGGAGGCTCGACGCTCACGTCGGGATTTTCACATTCAACTGAGTGCCGCACAGATTGGTTTTAGAACTGCTATATAGGAATCTATACTATAGTCATCTACTATAGTCAACACTGATCTCCTTTCCAACTCAGGAAAATAAACAATTACAAATCCAACATGAAACATCTTAGGGAACATGGTTAAAATATCAACCTGTGAATACGTCACTGGGTGAACCTTGTTACCCCAGCTAGGTTTCTTACACTCAATCTGTTGTCTGAAGTGAATCCAAATTCATTGACCCCCCCCCCCCCCCCCCCCCCCAACTCCAGTCTTCCTTACCAGGAAATACCATTAATACTTTGCTGTTGAGTAGAACAGAACACAGGCTTTCCAAAAACAACTGTTTCTAGCTAGCCTTCAGAAAGAAAACAACTGTTTCTATCTAGCCTTCAGAATGAAAACAACTGTTTCTAGCTAGCCTTCAGAAAGAAAACAACCGTTTCTATCTAGCCTTCAGAAAGAAAACAAAAACAACCGTTTCTAGCTAGCCTTCAGAAAGGAAACAAACACAACCGTTTCTAGCTAGCCTTCAGAAAGAAAACAACCGTTTCTAGCTAGCCTTCAGAAAGAAAACAAAAACAACCGTTTCCATCTAGCCTTCAGAAAGGAAACAAACACAACCGTTTCTAGCTAGCCTTCAGAAAGAAAACAACAACAACCGTTTCTAGCTAGCCTTCAGAAAGAAAACAACCGTTTCTAGCTAGCCTTCAGAAAGAAAACAAAAACAACCGTTTCTAGCTAGCCTTCAGAAAGGAAACAAAAACAACCGTTTCCATCTAGCCTTCAGAAAGGAAACAAAAACAACCGTTTCTAGCTAGCCTTCAGAAAGGAAACAAAAACAACCGTTTCCATCTAGCCTTCAGAAAGAAAACAAAAACAACTGTTTCTAGCTAGCCTTCAGAAAGAAAACAAAAACAACTGTTTCTAGCTAGCCTTCAGAAAGGAAACAAAAACAACTGTTTCTAGCTAGCCTTCAGAAAGAAAACAACAACAACCGTTTCTAGCTAGCCTTCAGAAAGAAAACAAAAACAACTGTTTCTAGCTAGCCTTCAGAAAGGAAACAAAAACAACTGTTTCTAGCTAGCCTTCAGAAAGAAAACAAAAACAAAATGTCAATGCGGTTTCGAAACCTTCAACCCTTTCCAGATTCAAGAGCCCAAAAACAAACATTCCCAAACCATCTCCATATTTTGTGTTATCATATGAGCGTGACCAATACAATTCCAACCATGGTTAGAGTAAACGCATTGTGTGGAAAAGTGGGGGTGAGCGAGGGTTGAATTCACAGGAGGTTGGTGGCACTTTAATTGGGGAGGACAGGCTTGTGGTAATGGCTGGAGAGGAATGGTATCAAACACATGGTTTCCATGTCTTTGATGCCATTCCATTCGCTCTGTTCCGGCCATTACGAGCATTCCTCCCCTCAGCAGCCTCCTGTGGTTAAATTTCATTTCTCATTGGGTTGTTCTCTTCTCATCGTATACTCCATATCTATCCATTCATCGTTCGTCCTTCCATCCATCCTACTTCTTCTCTTTCTTGGTGGACTTCTTCTTGGAGGCGGGGGTCTGGGCAGCCTTGGGGGGTTCAGGCTGAGCCGAGGCCTCGGAGGGCTGGGCCTGCAGGGCCTGTTGTTGGGCTGCCATCTGCTGCTGCATCAGCATCTGCTGTTGCTGCTGCTGCTGCTGGGGATTGGAGGTCAGGGTGGCCGTGCTGCCAGGGATGTAGACGTTCTGACGGTAGTCGGGCACGTGCTGCAGGGTGAACTGGGGACTGTAACGGGTGCTTAGACCCATGGTGCCTGGTCCCAGGGTGGCGGTCGCTTCGCTCACTTCTGGGGAGAAGAGGGGCAGAGCGGGGAGGAGGAGAGCAGAGAGGAGAGAGAACATATTAACAAGATGTTCTGACACGGCAGAGATGAGTTGTTTGTTAGGATTTCAATGATCACTTCTATGTGTTGCTTGGTAAACGTGTGTGTTTATGCAAAGCTAATTGGACTGAAATGAAGTGAATCGAGAGAGACTAAAATAATAAAGGCAGAGACCTTTTGTCAAGGTGGGAAAACTTGTGAATTCATGGTGTGCATGTGTGTGTGTTCATTTCTGAATGTATGTTTTATTTTATTTTTTATTTCATTTCACCTTTATTTAACCAGGTAGGCAAGTTGAGAACAAGTTCTCATTTACAATTGCGACCTGGCCAAGATAAAGCAAAGCAGTTCGACAGATACAACAACACAGAGTTACACATGGAGTAAAACAAACATACAGTCAATAATACAGTATAAACAAGTCTATATACGATGTGAGCAAATGAGGTGAGATAAGGGAGGTAAAGGCAAAAAGGCCATGGTGGCAAAGTAAATACAATATAGCAAGTAAAACACTGGAATGGTAGATTTGCAATGGGAGAATGTGCAAAGTAGAAAAAAAATAATGGGGTGCAAAGGAGCAAAATAAATAAATAAATAAAATACAGTAGGGAAAGAGGTAGTTGTTTGGGCTAAATTATAGATGGGCTATGTACAGGTGCAGTAATCTGTGAGCTGCTCTGACAGTTGGTGCTTAAAGCTAGTGAGGGAGATGTGTGTGAGTGACCTAGCTGCTAGCTCATAATTCTCTTCCAGCCCAGAGCTACAGGGACACACACACATCCCGACCCCGTTGCCTGCTCTCTGCCTCCACTACACGCACGCACGCATGCTCACACACACAAACGCAACCACACAAGCTAGTAGAATTAGACTACGGATAAAAGAAGCTGGGACAATAGCTGATTTGACAAGGCTGTTTCTGCTACCCTAACTGACTGTGCTATCTCCTAACTGACTGTGCTATCTCCTAACTGACTGTGCTATCTCCTAGCTGACTGTGCTATCTCCTAACTGACTGTGCTATCTCCTAGCTGACTGTGCTATCTCCTAACTGATTATTAATGCACTACCTAAAGCACCATCTGCCTTTGATAACATTCTAAACCCTCCGTTTCTAGTTGTTAACATGACTCGTCTGGGACCTCTGTTTCTAGTTGTTAATATGACTCGTCTGGGACCTCTGTTTCTTGTTGTTAATATGACTCGTCTGGTAGCTTCTGTTTCTAGTTGTTAATATGACTCGTCTGGTAGCCTCTGTTTCTAGTTGTTAATATGACTCGTCTGGTAGCCTCTGTTTCTAGTTGTTAATATGACTCGTCTGGTACCTCAGTTTCTAGTTGTTAATATGACTCGTCTGGGACCTCTGTTTCTTGTTGTTAATATGACTCGTCTGGTAGCTTCTGTTTCTAGTTGTTAATATGACTCGTCTGGTACTTCTGTTTCTAGTTGTTAATATGACTTGTCTGGTACCTCTGTTTCTTGTTGTTAATATGACTCGTCTGGTAGCTTCTGTTTCTTGTTGTTAATATGACTCGTCTGGTACTTCTGTTTCTAGTTGTTAATATGACTCGTCTGGTAGCTCTGTTTCTAGTTGTTAATATGACTCGTCTGGTAGCCTCTGTTTCTTGTTGTTAATATGACTCGTCTGGTAGCTCTGTTTCTAGTTGTTAATATGACTTGTCTGGTAGCTCTGTTTCTAGTTGTTAATATGACTTGTCTGGTAGCTGTGCCCTGGCTCTGTCTGAACCTGCACAGAGTGTATCCTCTTTCTCACTGTGATGACAGACACACTATCCAGCCAGAGTCATTCTATCATTCTCCTAATGGAAACCGTAAGATCACATCCGGGGTGTGTGAGCAGTGTCTTGGAGGGAGGGGTATATGTGTGTGCGTGGGAGGATTGATGTGTCAATGGTAGAAATAACAATGAAACAATGACAGAAGTCTATGTGCTAAGACTTCTTATTGAAGTTTGTCTGCCTGTCTCTCTGTACAATGAGTCATGGACATCTTTATCAATGAGTCTGGCTTCATGCCCTCTAACATAACAGGAACAAACCATGACCCCTCCCTCCCTTCCCCTTTACCCCACCACATTGAGGGAGAGAGGGGGATAAAAACAAATGAAGATGGGGATGTGGTGATGGAAAGAGAGGGATAGAGAGTGGTAGAGGATTGGAATAAAGGATAGAGAGATGGGATAGAGAGATGAATGGAGAAGTGTTGGACTCACCGTTGGCGGCGGCCATCAGGGCTTGGAGCTGCTCAGCCTCGGTGGGGGGGTTGGGCCAGGGTCCGGTTCCCATGGCCATTTCAGGGGGGCCTCCAGCTCTGCAAGGACAGAGAGAGACAGAGGACACATACGTCAACAACTGGCAGCCATTTTGGAACTCTAGTCTTTTGAGAGTGTTTTGTTGTGTTGCTGGTCCCTGGTGTGACGTTTGGTGGTTTATGATGTCAAGTCACAGCGTCTGATCATGAGTAGACACAGCCTGCGTGTACATCCGAAGATGATGTACACACACACACAGTCATGTGCACACATGAGCACACACTTCAGTACATCCTCACTCTCTCTAGCATGTCCACTAGCACAGCACCATGTAGTAAATCGGATGGCACCACATTAAAAAAGAACAGCTGGCTAAACACACGGACACACACACGTTGAACATTTCCATATGGGCAATGTTGATCTTCAAAGGGTTGTTTTTTAGTCTGTAATCAGCATGTAGAGGAACAAAGGAAGGAGTAGACCTGCTCTCTAGAACGCTCACCTTCTTACACACACACACACACACACACACACACACACACACACACACACACACACACACACACACACACACACACACACACACACACACACACAAACAAACATTTAGGTCAAATAGTTTTCTGCTAGTCCTGTCCTGTTTCACAAGACCTAACAGAGAAGGCCACTGATACTCTGCAGTTTGTTTTCTGGGTTCTTCAGTTCTGTATCTGACTGCCTGGGCTTTACAATGTCCCTGTTCTCTAACCTTCCCTACCCTGCCATATCTCACAGAGTCCTATAGGCATTAGGCACGGGCATTTCCTCGAAGCAGTCGACTGATGGTTTTCACCCACACCAGTCTCTTCAGCAGCTGTTTGACGACCTAAATCAGTAGTTAATTAGCTCCAGGAGGTTGTGGGCAGTAGTTCATTAGCTCCAGGAGGTTGTGGGCAGTAGTTCATTAGCTCCAGGAGGTTGTGGGCAGTAGTTCATTAGCTCCAGGAGGTTGTGGGCAGTAGTTCATTAGCTCCAGGAGGTTGTGGGCAGTATTGGGGGGTTACATAATCAGATGACTTTTTACAGTTACTTTGTCAAACAACGCTACGCGTGCATTACTTTCAGA
Source organism: Oncorhynchus clarkii lewisi (assembly GCF_045791955.1). NCBI lineage: Eukaryota > Metazoa > Chordata > Actinopteri > Salmoniformes > Salmonidae > Oncorhynchus > Oncorhynchus clarkii. The sequence continues at coordinate 26,415,284 of NC_092177.1, forward strand.
ATCATATCTCTACGGGGTGCATGTTTCCGTGATCTGGTCTCCACTTGTTTCCTCATTTAGTTCTGGAGTGAACGGTAGTGCTGAGAAATTCTGTGACATGTAGGTTATTTTTCATTTTTTAAAACAACTAATTGACCGACGTCAATTAAATTATTTGAATTCCATTTTGTTCGTGTAATTTTTTTCTGTGAACTAAATGCACAGTTTCTTTAGAGATAAATCAGATCAAGTCCGAACTGGGCAATGTAGTTGGAAGTTGTAGTTTCCAACAGGCCAATATTCTACATAGTTTAGCACAGAAAACGTGGTAATTAATTACATGACCATAATCCATTGCGGGCCTACTACTGTGTGGGGCAGACACAGAGGGAGAGAAGAGAAAGAAGAACGCGCGATGGAGAGGGATAGAGAGCAGTTGCTTCGCAAAGTATCTCTACCTAAAAATACATGATCTAAGTGATGGATAGTTGGTGTTCAGCAGTCATAAAAGTATGTCTTATTTACTTTGAAATTAATAATATAAATAATAAATAATATAAGTAATAAAGTAATCGAATAAAACTAATGTAATATACACAACAACTGAAGTATTTTATTAAAGTGAAGTAGTGTGAATAAATGATGGTTAACAAGTGATAAGTAGTAATGGGCAGTCACTACTGTCATGGGACTTTAATTGTTTCAGTCTGTGTTGTTACATCATTCAACCCACATAATGCATAGTGCATTTCATGTTTGTTTTTTAAATAATCAAAATCATACCGACCTTAAAAAGCACTAATCGCTCAGCACTAGCAAGCAAAGAAAGGATATTTGGAGAAAAGCCATGACAGCTGCTTTCCATAGAAATGTATAGAGGGCACTCCTCTGACCTTTGCCATTGATCACTTCTGTGCTATTTGTTTTGTTTATTTGGATCCCCATTAGCTTTTGCAGAAGCAGCAGCTACTCTTCCTGGGGTCCACAAGAAACACAAAACATGACAAGGAAAGTAAAACATAGAGGGCTTTCCCGTCTAGTGCCCTCTATACATCTCTATACATCTCTATAGGTCCGTGTACATGCAGTCTATAACCAGAATTGACAGATTTTGAATGAAAAGATAGGAAATCTGTACAGATGTTTGGCTTACAGTATATATGGCTAATTAAGCAGCCCATATATAGTGCAGAACTTGTAGACTAGCACAGGGAAGCAGAGTCCCAGATGAAAGGAGGAACTAGTGACCAAACCCGAGTTAGAAAGTAGTCTGACTTTGGTAGAGTGTGCGCGGTTCGCCTTGCTCCCTCCGACAGTCAAACAAACAATGAGATTTTTTTTAAATGTTCATGAAACTAGTGTAAAGTAATGTAGCTTTTTTATGATTTTTTCAAATTTAACTAGGCAAGAACAAATTCTTATTTTCAAAAACCTGGACGACGCTGGGCCAATTGTGTGCCGCCCTATGGGACTCCATGGGACGACGCTGGGCCAATTGTGTGCCGCCCTATGGGACTCCATGGGATGACGCACAAATGTAACAAGTAAATGTAATATGTAATGTAATACTTTCCCAAGTAACTAATGACACCACTAGTTGTAGGTAAAGGCTGTGCCCCTGTTTGAAGCCCCAGGGAGGAAAGAGAATGGCACGCGAGGGGTTAAAAAGGTCTCAGGTCCAGCTTCCTGACTTATACGAGCAGCAGTAAAAATAAGATGAATGCGTGTCATGGACTGCAGTTTAAAAAAATAACTGAATGCCAATTAAAAACCCATTGGACTAAAGTACATGGAACGGGGAGTAGGATTTTGTTTATTATCTACTTCACTTGCTTTGGGAATGTTAACATATGTTTCCCATGCCAATAAAACCGTTACAGTAGAGAGCAGTGGAGGCTGCTGAAGGGAGGACGGCTCATAATAATGTCTTGAACGGAGCAAATGGAATGGCATCAAACCATGTGAGGATAGAGATTGAGCATGTTTTTGTAAAAACAAGTGGGGTGACCCAGCTTGCCAAAATGTTCTGCCAAATTTTTACCCACATTTAATTTTCTGCCAAAAATGTACTGATGTGCCAAAGCGTGAGACAGTCTTACATGTTTGACCACTGCCAGCATCTCAAATGAGAACCAGACAAGGTTAAAGTGGGGTCAGTGGAGGCAGCTGGGAGGCCATTTTGATTAGTTTCCTTTGGTGGATTGGAGAGATGAGGAGGCCTTGTTTGTCGCTAATTATCCTCTCCTTGCTCTATCACTTCCTGCGGTCAGGACTATCACTCCCTGCGGTCAGGACTATCTCTTCCTGTGGCTAAGACGATTACTATTCATGCTCAGAGGGATCATTCTCACTGGTCAGTAAGAGCTGCTACTGTAACCATGCATGAAATAACCCTCTTATCTATGAGGAGGCCTTCAAACGGCTTCCTCAACTCTACTGTCCACTTCAACTATGGGTTACTCCTGTCCAATCCTTCTACAGAGAAGTAGGCGTTATTCCTGTCCTTCTCTACAAGGTCCTGTTCAACCCCGTTCTCCGCCAGCTGGGTTCCATCCATCATCGCACAGTCGTTTCAAAACCCTCTTTTCTGGCCACCAGGGAAAGCGCAGAAGAACCCCCATAGAGTGTCAGTGTGTCTGGGAAAAGCAGCAAACTCAACACATCAAAGGAATCTCTATTTGGGATAAAACTTTTTTTACACCGAACTAAAAACAGGACAACAGTCTTTGATTACACCACCACACCATGCGAAGTAAAACTCCACAAAATACAGACATTGAAGAAACTCGAAGCATCTCACTACACACGAGGGAACCAATCAGAGATCCCCATCAAAGTCTCACTATCGCAGAGGGACCAACAGCCCAGCTCGGCACAGGCTAGTGAATCTGCGATCAGGGATACCTACACACAACACTGCAGAGCTCTACCTACCAAGCTGTGGCTACTCTCTGCCCTTAACAACTGGTGTCGGATCAGTTTCCCTTACCTCAGCTCCAACATTACCCATTTACCAATGACTCAACAAAATCGATCCAGAACAGTTGTTAAGGGGATAAAGTGACCACACTGTATACTATACACATGTTGATACCTTATGCTTCGCTTCTGCGGCCATCTTATGTGATCACCATGGTAGTTGCAGGGACTGGAAACACAAGAGAAGTGTTGTGACTTCTATTTCCTCAGGATCTACAGGCTAGGGGAAGATCAGGCAATATCAACTCAGCGGCGCTCCACTCTCCTGTGAAAAATGTTGCGCCTGTGACATCCATCCAACATTTCAAAGAGAAGCCAAGTTTTCCAAATGGACCACTTCCAATGTATCCACAACCACAGTGGCATCCAGCATGGACAGCTGTTGTCTTTGTTCCCTGCTAAAGCTGCCTTGTGTGTGTGTGTGTCCGTGAGTGCATTTGTGTGTTGTGTACGTGCGTGCGTTTGTGTGTTGCGTGTCTGTACGTGCGTGTGTTGCGTTTGTGTGCGTTTGTGTTGTGTTGTGTGCGTGCGGTTGTGTGTGTGTGTACGTGCATGCGTGGGGTTGTGTGTGTGCGTGGGTAGGTGGGGTTGTGTGTGTGTGCGTGGGTGGGTGGGTGGGTGGGGTTGTGTGTGTGTGTGTGTGTGTGCGTGGGTGGGTGGGGTTGTGTGTGTGTGTGTGTGTACGTGCGTGGGGTTGTGTGTGTACGTGCGTGTGCGTGTGTACGTGCGTGTGTGTATGTGTACGTGCGTGTGTGTATGTGTACGTGCGTGTGTGTATGTGTACGTGCGTGTGTGTGTATGTGTACGTGCGTGGGTTTGTGTGTACGTGCGTGGGTTTGTGTGTGTGTGTGTGTGCGTGGGTCTGTGTGTGTATGTGTACGTGCGTGTGTGTATGTGTACGTGCGTGTGTGTATGTGTACGTGCGTGGGTTTGTGTGTACGTGCGTGGGTTTGTGTGTGTGTGTGTGCGTGCGTGGGTCTGTGTGTGTGTGTGTGTATGTGTGCGTGCGTGGGTCTGTGTGTGTGTGTGTGTATGTGTACGTGCGTGGGTTTGTGTGTGTGTGTGTGTACATGCGTGGGTTTGTGTGTACGTGCGTGGGTTTGTGTGTGTGTGTGTGCGTGCGTGGGTCTGTGTGTGTGTGTGTGTATGTGTGCGTGCGTGGGTCTGTGTGTGTGTGTGTGTATGTGTACGTGCGTGGGTTTGTGTGTACGTGCGTGGGTTTGTGTGTGTGTGTGTGCGTGCGTGGGTCTGTGTGTGTGTGTGTGTATGTGTGCGTGCGTGGGTCTGTGTGTGTGTGTGTGTGTATGTGTACGTGCGTGGGTTTGTGTGTGTGTGTGTGTACATGCGTGGGTTTGTGTGTGTGTTGTACGTGCGTGGGTTTGTGTGTGTGGGTGTGTGTGTATGTGCGTGGGTTTGTGTGTGTGTGTACGTGCGTGGGTTTGTGTGTGTGTGTGTGTACGTGAGTGGGTTTGTGTGTGTGTGTGTACGTGCGTGGGTTTGTGTGTGTGGGTGTGTGTGTATGTGCGTGGGTTTGTGTGTGTGTGTACGTGCGTGGGTTTGTGTGTGTGTGTGTGTACGTGCGTGGGTTTGTGTGTGTGTGTGTGTACGTGCGTGGGTTTGTGTGTGTGTGTGTGTACGTGCGTGGGTTTGTGTGTGTGTACGTGCGTGGGTTTGTGTGTGTGTGTGTGTGTGTGTAAGGTGCGTGGGTTTGTGTGTGTGTGTGTACGTGCGTGGGTTTGTGTGTGTGTACGTGCGTGGGTTTGTGTGTGTGTGTGTACGTGCGTGGGTTTGTGTGTGGGTTTGTGTGTGTGTGTGTGTGTGTACGTGCGTGGGTTTGTGTGTGTGCAAGAAAAGCAGGCTAGGAGAGGAGAGAGTTTCCTCTCCCAGATGGTTGATTTCAGATGAGGACGCGTGGAATGTATTGTGTAATGTTCTGTTGTGGAAACTGCTGCAGCAATTTGGAACACAATGCGGGCTGAATAAGCAATGAAGGGGCACACAGTCACACACAGTTACTCACACACAGTTACACACACACTGATTGGTGTCGGTAGATGCAATTCCCCAGCTACCGCTATGAAACAGCCAATCATTGATGTCAAACAGTAAATCACAAGTGGTCAATCAAATGCAATCACCCAGATGGAAACACGGCGATCAATGAGACACAATGTGGAGGTTAGAAATCTGTGCGCTTATGTTCTCCCCTCCCTGTCACTCTGGTCCCCTCCCTGTCACTCTGGTCCCCTCCCTGTCACTCTGGTCCCCTCCCTGTCACTCTGGTCCCCTGCTCGCATGAGCAGTACTGAGTGATGGCACACAGGCTCTGAGCAGAGGGAAGGAGGGAGAGGAATGGAAGCCATTTTGTATGTGAGGGAGAGAACAGCCTGGAGACAGGCAGGAGAGACACTCGGGAGAGACAGGCAGGAAAGGGAGAAGAATCTGACTGTTCACTCAGAGGAATCAGAGCTCATATGGAATCTCTCCGTTATCTTCAAAGTCTCTGTGCCTCAGTATCTGATGTCATCACCGCTGAGAACTGTATGTTCCTACTGCTTCCTCTCCTCCCTCCCTTCACCCATCTCTCCATCTCTCTCGCTATCCATCGCTTTATCTCGCTGTCTCCCCATCTCCAGGCCTCACTCTCTTGCTCTGCTCACTCCTCTGTTGCCCTCCTTCCCTCTGAAAGCCTCTGAGCAACACCAAAGCCCAGTTACTCGTCATGAATACATAATGTGTGTGTGTGTGTGTGTGTGTGTGTGTGTGTGTGTGTGTGTGTGTGTGTGTGTGTGTGTGTGTGTGTGTGTGTGTGTGTTTGTGTGTGTGTGTGTGAGAGAGACAGAGAATCTATGTACTCACCCACTGGGTCCAGGTCTCTGGCCTTGGGTGAAGCGCCAATCGGCGTTAGGAGGCTTTTGCTGTGAAGAAAACACAAAATCAAATCTCTGTTCAACATACAAACAACGGGACCATGGGACTGTGTGTCCGTCTGTCTGTCTTATGCATTACTGTTTGGGTCTCAGGCCATTCGGGCGTGTGTGTATGTGTGTGTACTCTTTTTGTCTGTAGTCAGGGGGTTGAATAAAGGGCATGCATCTTCCAGCCTACATGGGAGGCCATTTTGTTCTGAAATCCATGGAGCAGAAAATGTCAGTGAAGTGTACTGAGACACACACAGAGAGACTTGGACACCGCTCCCAATTACAGTCACAAAACAAAATCAACTCAGGAACTAAAAGGATTTCACAGGATATGTGTCATGCTTGTTGCATTACTGGTTATACCCTTAATACAGAGCTTCAAGCTTTACAAAGTCTCAGTTTATCAGATTCAGACAACACAAGATCACCATTGATGAGATATTCCCTCAAATTTATTCACAATAGGTGACAACATCTAAAACGTGTTGTGGCTGATTCACAGTGATAGGGACTCCATATAGCCAGTATATAGACAAGTTAACTGGTTTTGTCTGATTCACAGTGATAAGGACTCCATATAGCCTGTATAGAGCTAAGTTAACGTGTTGTGGCTGATTCCCACCTATTTTCTCTTTCCCTCTCCCTATTTTCCCTCTTTCTCTCACTCTCTATTTTCCCTCTCTCTCTATTTCCCTCTCTCTCTCCCTATTCTCCCTCTCTCTCCCTTTTTTCCCTCTTTCTCTCTCTCCCTATTTTCCCTCTTTCTCTCTCTCTCTATTTTCCCTCTCTCTCCCTTTTTTCCCTCTTTCTCTCACTCCCTATTTTCCCTCTCTCTCTCCCTATTTTCCCTCTCTCTCCCTATTTTCCTTCTCTCTCCCTATTTTCCTTCTCTCTCTCCTTTCCCCCTCTCTATTTCCCTATTTTCCCTCTCTCTCTCCCCCTTTCTCTCTCTCTCTATTTTCTCTCTCTCCCCCTATTTCCCTTTCTCTCTCTCTCTCTATTTTCTCTCTTTCTGTATTTTTTCTCTCTCCCTATTTTCCCCTCTCTATCTCCCCATTTCCCTCTCTCTCTCTCCCTATTGTTTTTTTTTCTCTCTATATATATTTTCCCTCCCTCTCTCCCTATTTCCCTCTCTCTCTATATTTTCTCTCTCCCTCCCTATTTTCCCTCTCTCCTCCCTATTTTCCCTTGCTCTCCCTATTTCCCTCTCTCTCTGTCCCTATTTTCCCTCTCTCTCCTCTAGCTATTTTCTCTCTCCCTATTTCCCTCTCTCCCTCCCTCTCTCTCTCTCCCTATTTTCCCCCTCTCTCTCTCTCTCCTTATTTTCCCTGTCTCTCTCCTTATTTTCCCTCTCCCTATTTTCTCTCTCTCCCCCTATTTTCCCTCTTTCTCTCTCTACCTATTTTCCCTCTTTCTCTCTCTACATATTTTCTCTCTACCTATTTTCCCTCTTTCTCTCTCTACATATTTTCTCTCTCTCCCTATTTTCCCTCTTTCTCTCTCTACCTATTTTCCCTCTCTCTTTCTACCTATTTTCCCTCTTTCTCTCTCTACATATTTTCTCTCTCCCTATTTTCCCTCTTTCTCTCTCTACATATTTTCTCTCTCTACATATTTCCCTCTCTCTCGCTACCTATTTTCCCTCTTTCTCTCTCTACCTATTTTCCCTCTTTCTCTCTCTACCTATTTTCCCTCTTTCTCTCTCTACCTATTTTCCCTCTTTCCCTCTCTACCTATTTTCCCTCTTTCCCTCTCTACCTATTTTCTCTCACTCTCCCTATTTTACATCTCTCTCTCGCGCATGTTGGGCATCGAGGCAGTAAATAGACCCTTGGCTCTGTTCCAGACCCTGTCTCCTAATCAACACAGGAGGAGAAAACAGGAGAGAAGAGAAAGGCTCCCCAGAGAGAAGTCAGCACTGCTGCCACTGAATTATCAACACAACTGTTCTACCACACTGAGACACAGAGACGGAAGAAAGAGAGAGGGGGAGGGATAGAAGGAGGGAGGTAGAGACAGGGGTAGAGCAACACACTATCCAATTTCAATAACAACACTGGCTAACACAGAATTTACAAGCTGCACCAAAATGCCCCACTGATTAAATATCAGTCTACCCAAGGGTCTCGTAACACAATGATACACATCGCTCACATCTGTATGCATATTCTATCCTGTCAAGGATCCTTTAAATGTATACTTACATTGATAAGAGACTGTCAATTAAACCAAACAGGAATACCCTGGTCTCTGAACTATGAATAGGCTTCTAAATAAGACAATCATGACAGGGAGGGAAGAAAGGTGTGTAATCTAATCTTCTCCACTCATGTAGTGGGTATTTAGTTTCAAACGGAGAGACAGACGCACAGATGGATATTTCCCCATTTCTCTCTCTGCTGGTTTTGGCGGCAGTTGTCATGGCAGTAAGGGAGAAAAGAGAAAACGTGTTTCCTCATCTGAAAATGAACGAGGGGCCCAACATTCCAGCAGTGTGACGCTCACTGCCGACAAAACCATTCCCAGAGGTCATTCCCAGAGGTCATTCCCAGGTCTCGCCACAGGCATGTAGAATAAAGGCAAACAGATTCTGGGCTGGCGTTCCATACAGGGACACTATGTAGTGTTACTGTACTGAGGTGAGTTCACACATTTGAAGGGTCAAGTGACGTTAGCAAGAGCACAACAGCTCACGTTCATTTCTATCTCTTTCAGTTTGTATGTAACGTAATAAATGTGTACTAACTTTCTGCCCCTAAAATGGGGACCGGTGCTCCAGAAAGCTGATCCAGAGTCAGTTAAAGGCAGAACCAAGAAAGTGACCAGAGAGGATCAAATCCACTAGACTCCCTCAGTGAGAAGTTCTGCCGGCTCTGAGGCCAGATAGGGATTAGAGTTCTCCTGTTCTGATCCATAGAGACTTATCAGAATTATAGCTCCTAGCACACAGTTACCACAGGAGTTAGAACCGTAGGTAGAGAACCTACTGCCTTACAGCCTGTTCATGTCCATTGGATACTGTGGATGAAAACAGTCAGTATAGAGGTTTAAAATCATTGAGGATTTATCTGATGTGGAGAAGGATAATCACAGTGAGGGGTGGCTCTGGATTCCAGTGGGAAGAGACACTAATCGCTGAACATGAACGTCTGGTCTCCATCTGTCTGTCTGTCGGTCGGTCGAACCAGAAAAGACTGGCCAGAATCTGATGAATAGAAGAGATTCACAGCAGGCTTCTCTGCCGAAACACACACACACCCTCCATTGGCATGGTTATCACACAGGCTGGACCCACCTGGTGCTTTGTGCTGTGTGAGGAAGTTACCGTTTTCAAACACACACCAAAACACACACACACACCCGAAGCTCTTTACATTAACAGAACTGTGGCTAGACTGCACCTGGTGCTCTGTCTGAACGTGGAGGTCCCTCCAACAGTAAATAGACAAATAATATACAGTACCAGACAAAAGTTTGGACACACCTACTCATTCCAGGGTATTTTTTAATTTGGACTATTTTCTACATTGTAGAATAATAGTGAAAACATAAATACTATGACATTTTTGACTGGTACTGTACATAGGCCATTTAACAGATGTGTCATGTGTGCATCAATTTTACATAAGTGGTGGTCCCGGGAACCGAACCCACTACCCTGGTGTTACATGCTCTACCAACTGAGCTTCACAAACCCCCACACCCCTGCATAATATTATCCTAGTATTCACAATACATGCTTTTACGTTCCATTGTCCACTAAGCCATTCTGATGACGACACTAGAGGAAAAACAGATTATTATGAATCCTAAAGCTCTAGCTGGACCCTAGTGACAGAGTCAACCATGCTGGAACCACCAGGAGGCTACGACCAGGGCAGGAGACATGAAAGGAAGACTGTTGATGAGCTTTATTCAGATGCACTGGACCACACGGAGACACAGTCACACAGGATATGAGTCAAGGACAGAGTCAGTGAGCAATACAGGCCTGTTGGTGGCACATGCTGCTTCTTCATCTGTGAAACACACAGTATTTACCAACCACTCCATACCTAGTCACCCCACGTGACCACACGAACACAGCTACATACTGTAGTGTCAACATGAGCGCATACACACACCCTGAATGTGGTACTTTACTCCTTATACACAACCCCACTCCAACAGTTCCAAACACAAAGAACCTTTGATGAAGAGCTACACACTCCTATTGAAACGAGAGTAGATACGGGGACACTGAGGAGTCACTCTCTCTGTCACAATGGGACATTGGGAACTTAGGGCCCTGCTAAAATGACACCCCTGTAGGGCTTGGAACACCTGACTATACGCTGTTCACACACACACTGATTGTGCACCCTCTGTGGCCTTGGCCCAGAGTGGGCACAAGTCCATCTGTCACTGGGGCACATGTGCGTAAAGCCATCCCTTGCTCTCTTTCTCTCCCTTAATCCTTCTCTCCTTCCCTCATCCTTCTCTCCTTCGTCACTGTTCTACACGTGTCACTGGAGCATGGAGACAGATGTTACCCTGACAACAGCGGGGACGGGCATATTTAGGGAGACAGAGAGATTCAGGGAGACAGAGAGAGAGAGATTCAGAGAGACAAAGAGAGAGAGAGAGAGAGAGAGAGAGAGAGAGAGAGTAAAATCTGATGACAAGGTAAACAACCTGCTACTTCAGAGAGAATCAGCTGCTGTGTAACCCACCAGAGAAACAGCTGCTGTATAACTCACTAGAGAAACACCTGCTGTGTAACTCACCAGAGAAACAGCTGCTGTGTAACCCACCAGAGAAACAGCTGCTGTGTAACTCACTAGAGAAACAGCTGCTGTGTAACCCACCAAAGAAACGTCAGCTGTGAAACCCACCAGAGAAACAGCTGCTGTGTAACTCACTAGAGAAACAGCTGCTGTGTAACCCACCAATGAAACGTCAGCTGTGTAACCCACCAGAGAAACAGCTGCTGTGTAACCCACCAGAGAAACGTAGGCTGTGTAACTCACCAGAGAAACAGCTGCTGTGTAACTCACCAGAGAAACATAGGCTGTGTAACCCACCAGAGAAACAGCTGCTGTGTAACTCACCAGAGAAACAGCTGCTGTGTAACTCACCAGAGAAACATAGGCTGTGTAACCCACCAGAGAAACAGCTGCTGTGTAACCCACCAGAGAAACGTAGGCTGTGTAACTCACCAGAGAAACAGCTGCTGTGTAACCCACCAGAGAAACGTAGGCTGTGTAACCCACCAGAGAAACAGCTGCTGTGTAACTCACCAGAGAAACAGCTGCTGTGTAACTCACCAGAGAAACGTAGGCTGTGTAACCCACCAGAGAAACAGCTGCTGTGTAACCCACCAGAGAAACGTAGGCTGTTTAACCCACCAGAGAAACAGCTGCTGTGTAACTCACCAGAGAAACAGCTGCTGTGTAACCCACCAGAGAAACAGCTGCTGTGTAACCCACCAGAGAAACAGCTGCTGTGTAACCCACCAGAGAAACAGCTGCTGTATAACCCACCAGAGAAACAGCTGCTGTGTAACCCACCAGAGAAACAGCTGCTGTGTAACCCACCAGAGAAACAGCTGCTGTGTAACCCACCAGAGAAACAGCTGCTGTGTAACTCACCAGCGAAACAGCTGCTGTGTAACTCACCAGAGAAACAGCTGCTGTGTAACCCACCAGAGAAACAGCTGCTGTGTAACTCACCAGAGAAATGTAAGCTGTGTAACCCACCAGAGAAACAGCTGCTGTGTAACTCACCAGAGAAACAGCTGCTGTGTAACTCACCAGAGAAACGGCTGCTGTGTAACCCACAGCAGAAACAGCTGCTGTGTAACCCGCCAGAGAAACAGCTGCTGTGTAACTCACCAGAGAAACAGCTGCTGTGTAACTCACCAGAGAAACAGCTGCTGTATAACTCACCAGAGAAACAGCTGCTGTGTAACTCACCAGAGAATCAGCTGCTGTGTAACCCACTGAAGAAACAGCTGCTGTGTAACTCACCAGAGAAATGTAAGCTGTGTAACCCACCAGAGAAACAGCTGCTGTGTAACTCACCAGAGAAACAGCTGCTGTGTAACTCACCAGAGAAACGGCTGCTGTGTAACCCAAAGCAGAAACAGCTGCTGTGTAACCCGCCAGAGAAACAGCTGCTGTGTACCCCACCAGAGAAACAGCTGCTGTGTAACTCAACAGAGAAACAGCTGCTGTATAACTCACCAGAGAAACAGCTGCTGTGTAACCCACCAGAGAAACAGCTGCTGTGTAACTCACCAGAGAAACAGCTGCTGTGTAACTCACCAGAGAAACAGCTGCTGTGTAACCCACTGAAGAAACAGCTGCTGTGTAACTCACCAGAGAAATGTAAGCTGTGTAACCCACCAGAGAAACAGCTGCTGTGTAACCCACCAGAGAAACAGCTGCTGTGTAACCCACCAGAGAAACAGCTGCTGTGTAACTCACCAGAGAAACAGCTGCTGTGTATCCCACCAGAGAAACAGCTTCTGTGTAACCCACCAGAGAAACAGCTGCTGTGTAACCCACCAGAGAAACAGCTGCTGTGTAACTCACCAGAGAAACAGCTGCTATGTAACCCACCAGAGAAACAGCTGCTATGTAACCCACCAGAGAAACATAAGCTATGTAACCCACCAGAGAAACGTAAGCTATGTAACTCACCAGAGAAACAGCTGCTATGTAACCCACCAGAGAAACATAAGCTGTGTAACCCACCAGAGAAACGTAAGCTGTGTAACCCACCAGAGAAACATAAGCTGTGTAACTCACCAGAGAAGCAGCTGCTGTGTAACCCACCAGAGAAACATAAGCTATGTAACCCACCAGAGAAACGTAAGCTGTGTAACCCACCAGAGAAACATAAGCTGTGTAACTCACCAGAGAAACGTAAACTGTGTAACTCACCAGAGAAACGTAAACTGTGTAACCCACCAGAGAAACGTAAACTGTGTAACCCACCAGAGAAACGTAAACTGTGTAACCCACCAGAGAAACGTAAGCTGTGTAACCCACCAGAGAAACGTAAACTGTGTAACCCACCAGAGAAACGTAAACTGTGTAACCCACCAGAGAAACGTAAACTGTGTAACCCACCAGAGAAACGTAAGCTATGTAACACACCAGAGAAACGTAAACTGTGTAACCCACCAGAGAAACGTAAACTGTGTAACCCACCAGAGAAACAGCTGCTGTGTAACCCACCAGAGAAATGTAAACTGTGTAACCCACCAGAGAAACATAAGCTATGTAACCCACCAGAGAAACGTAAACTGTGTAACCCACCAGAGAAACGTAAGCTATGTAACCCACCAGAGAAACGTAAACTGTGTAACCCACCAGAGAAACGTAAACTGTGTAACCCACCAGAGAAACGTAAACTGTGTAACCCACCAGAGAAACAGCTGCTGTGTAACCCACCAGAGAAACATAAGCTGTGCAACTCACCAGAGAAACAGCTGCTGTGTAACCCACCAGAGAAACGTAAACTGTGTAACCCACCAGAGAAACGTAAACTGTGTAACCCACCTGAGAAACGTAAACTGTGTAACCCACCTGAGAAACGTAAACTGTGTAACCCACCTGAGAAACGTAAACTGTGTAACCCACCAGAGAAACGTAAACTGTGTAACCCACCAGAGAAACGTAAGCTATGTAACCCACCAGAGAAACGTAAACTGTGTAACCCACCAGAGAAACGTAAGCTATGTAACCCACCAGAGAAACGTAAACTGTGTAACCCACCAGAGAAACGTAAACTGTGTAACCCACCAGAGAAACGTAAACTGTGTAACCCACCAGAGAAACGTAAACTGTGTAACCCACCTGAGAAACGTAAACTGTGTAACCCACCAGAGAAACGTAAACTGTGTAACCCACCAGAGAAACGTAAACTGTGTAACCCACCTGAGAAACGTAAACTGTGTAACCCACCAGAGAAACGTAAACTGTGTAACCCACCAGAGAAACGTAAACTGTGTAACCCACCAGAGAAACGTAAACTGTGTAACCCACCAGAGAAACGTAAACTGTGTAACCCACCAGAGAAACGTAAACTGTGTAACCCAACCAGAGAAACGTAAACTGTGTAACCCACCAGAGAAACGTAAACTGTGTAACCCACCAGAGAAACGTAAACTGTGTAACCCACCAGAGAAACGTAAACTGTGTAACCCACCAGAGAAACGTAAACTGTGTAACCCACCAGAGAAACGTAAACTGTGTAACCCACCAGAGAAACGTAAACTGTGTAACCCACCAGAGAAACGTAAACTGTGTAACCCACCAGAGAAACGTAAGCTATGTAACCCACCAGAGAAACGTAAACTGTGTAACCCACCAGAGAAACGTAAACTGTGTAACCCACCAGAGAAACGTAAACTGTGTAACCCACCAGAGAAACGTAAACTGTGTAACCCACCAGAGAAACGTAAACTGTGTAACCCACCAGAGAAACGTAAACTGTGTAACCCACCAGAGAAACGTAAACTGTGTAACCCACCAGAGAAACGTAAACTGTGTAACCCACCAGAGAAACGTAAACTGTGTAACCCACCAGAGAAACGTAAACTGTGTAACCCACCAGAGAAACGTAAACTGTGTAACCCACCAGAGAAACGTAAACTGTGTAACCCACCAGAGAAACGTAAACTGTGTAACCCACCAGAGAAACGTAAACTGTGTAACCCACCAGAGAAACGTAAACTGTGTAACCCACCAGAGAAACAGCTGCTGTGTAACCCACCAGAGAAACGTAAACTGTGTAACCCACCAGAGAAACGTAAACTGTGTAACCCACCAGAGAAACGTAAACTGTGTAACCCACCAGAGAAACATAACAACTAAAACTAAACCACAACACCACCCACTGACCTCTTTCTGTCGGGACTTTACTAAAACTATAATCACTGGTTAGGCTAAATTAAAAAAGGATTCAAAAATGTAAATTTGGGAAAGAGGCCACAGTCTCTCCACATGAATCATCAAAACTAGAGCACAGGCAGCCATCTTGGAAACCCAGCACAACATAGTGAGTCAGGAACAGAGAGGAGTCCTCTGTATACTGTATGTGGACAGATTTAACGGAATATACCTTTCCATCCACACCCCGAGAACATAGAGCGGAATGGTATTCTTAACAAGTGCTCTGGGAATGAGGTTTGGGAATGTTTGGCCAGAGCTGCTGCCACAGGCGTACAGACGTCCACACAGGGCGAGGCCATGGTTGTCTTGGTGTCAGAGGCATGGAACCAATCAAGGTTCAGAGGACAACAGGAAGTGAGAGGTCGAGCGCTGACTCTGGAATTCTTGTTTTTCAGCTTCTGCTTTACTCTTTGACTGATTCACCCCCTCTTCTCCCTTTCCTTCCCTCTGTTCCATCCTCCCCCTCTCCCTCACACCCCTCCTTTCTCCTCCCCCTCTCCCTCACTTCCTATTTTACTATTCCGTTACTATATTTCCATCTGTCGTTACTCTCCTCCTCTCTACTCTAAACCTTCCCCTCTATCTCCCTCCAATCTCTGCCTTCCAATCCATCCATTCCCTCTCTCCATCCAATCCCTACCCTCCAATCCATCCATTCCCTCTCTGCATCCAATCCCTGCCCTCCAATCCATCCATTCCCTCTCTCCCTCATTCTCTCATAGCACAGTGCTTCACTGCTGATCTTGTTTAGTAATTGGAAGTCAGAAAGAGAGGTAGACTGCATTTCCTAGTCTTGTGTCAGATGAAACATTAAATCTCTCCTCTTCTCCTTCATCTTCTCCTCTAGCTGGATGACACAGTAAGGAAAGCCCCGTCACCACGTCCTAAGGAGAAGGATGAGGCTCAACAACACTAGTCTTTAGGAGATATACTGCATTGTTACGTGACTTAGTCAATCTAGGTGAGCAGGCTCAAGACTGGATGTTAAAAATAGTATTAGAACCATGAGTTGAATTCTCCTTTCAATATGGTAAGCTAACTCAACAAAGACAACCATCTTTGGATAAAACCTTCACCGCCACTGGTTATAACCTAGTCCTTATAGACCTCAAATGACATTGAACAAGTGATTTTTCAGAAACACCTGTGATATGGCTAATTTAGTTATCTCACCAATACCCTGCCTTCTGCCCCCTGGTGCCCTCACCTCATTGGCTGAGTCCATTAGGTGCTTCCTGTTGAGCGTCATACTGAGTGTGTTGTTATGGCTCATCATGGGTGTCTTAACAAACATAAAGTCACTGCGGCTGGAGGTGGTGGAGTAGCAGGGTCTGTAGGTCCGTGTTCCTGGGGGGTCTTGAGCCCCTCCCACCACCTCCATGTAACGGATGGGTCCGTCTGTGTTGAGCTGCAGGTGGAGGTCCTTGTGGGGCCTCTGATGGTAGGCCCTGCTGGGCCGGTAATGGCTGTAGCAGCAGCCTGTCCCTCCATGGTCGCTGCGGTGGCGGAGGCATCGGACCATGATGATGAAGAAGGTGAGGAAGGACATGGCCGAGACGCAGGCCAGTGAGATGATGAGGTACAGGGTGATGTCAGACATCCCAGTCTGCCGCATCCCCGACGTCTTCTGGTTGTCCATGGCGGCGTCACTGGCACCCTTCTCCTCCACTGTTACCGTAATGGCCACAGTGGTGGAGAGAGTAGGTTCGCCGTTGTCCTGGACGACCACAGTGATGTCATAGGCGGAGCCACCCTCCTCCTCGGCTAGCTTGCGAGTGGTGCGGAGCTCGCCGGTGTGCGGGGTGATGAGGAACAGAGCAGCGTGAGGCCCGGGGGCGATGGAGTAAAACAACCAGGCGTTATGACCGCTATCGGGATCCACCCCAACCAGTTTATTAATGAGATGCCCTGGCCCAGCCGACAGCGGTACACTGAGCTGCAGCCCCGTATCCTGGGGGAAGGGGGGATACACGATGAGGGGAGCATTGTCGTTAAGATCTACTACGAATACATGCACGGTGACGTTGGTGGTCATAGGTGTCGCCCCGGCGTCTCGAGCCTGTACCTCAATGCGGAAGGCGCTGAGGGTTTCATGGTCCAGGGAGTGCATGCTATAGATGTGGCCAGTCTCTGGGTTGATGTAGACATAGGAGGAGATGTGTGAGCCCTGGACCATGCTGGGCAGGATGGAAAAGGAGACGCGGGCATTTTCCCCTATGTCCGGGTCAGAGGCCACCACCATGGCGATAGGGGTGCTGGGGGCGTTGTTCTCGGGGACGTCCACTGAGTAAGAGGCCTGGGAGAATGACGGAGCGTTGTCATTCACGTCTGACAGCTTGACCACGAAGGTCGTACATGACGACAGGGGAGGGGATCCAGCGTCGGTCGCCATGATGACCACAGTGTAATCAGCCATGGTCTCTCTGTCCATGTTGCCGTCGGTGATGAGGTTGTAGTGCTCTCCAAAGGCGGAGTTGAGTTTGAAGGGCAGACCAGACTGGACCTTTAATGTTACCTTGCCGTTCTTACCAGAGTCGAGGTCCCTTGCGCTGATGAGGGCGATAACTGTGCCCAGTGCTGCGTCCTCCTGGATAGGACTGGTCAGTGACGTCAACATCACCTCCGGAGAGTTATCATTCACGTCAGTGACTTCAACTTTGATGTTACAGGATGCTTCCATGGGGGGGGTTCCCCCATCCCTGGCCAGCACAGTGACGTAATACTCATTAGCTGTTTCGTAATCCACGTGACCATTCACACGGACCTCACCGGTTTTCGAATCCACGCTGAATAGCTTGAGCACCCGGTCCGGCGTGTATTTACTAAACAGGAAGGAGATCTCCCCGTTCTGAGCATAATCCCCGTCGGTTGCGTTCAGTTTCGTTACTAAAGTGCCCTTTTCAACATTCTCCAACACGCTAACTTTTTTAATCGACATGTCAAAGACGGGCGCGTTGTCATTGACGTCCAGAATTGTAATGAGTAGAAGAGTGGAGCCAGACTTCTCTGGCTGTCCCCCGTCTAGGGCAGTAAGCAACAGGCGAAACGAGGCCTGCGTCTCCCTATCCAAAGCCTTCACTAAAACTAACTCCGGGAACTTATCCCCGTCACTTTTCGTTTCCACATTCAAAACAAAGCGGTCGTTGGATGCGAGGTGATACGTACGCAGAGAGTTGATACCCACATCTGGATCGTGCGCACTTTCCAGTCGGAACCGGGTGCCCGGCGCGGCCGCCTCTGATATCTCCAAGGAAATATTATTAGTGGAAAACTGTGGCGCATTGTCATTTACATCCACAATATCCACAAGAACACGATGTATTGCTAAAGGGTCCTCGAGTACAATCTCAACATGCAGTGAACATGTTGCACTTAATTCGCACATGTGTTCCCTGTCAATTGTCTGTCTAATAATAAAATCCCCAGTCGCCTGGTTCACCTCGAAGTACTGCGCGTTAGATTCCGAGACCACCCGCAATTTTCTCTGAATTATCATTTGAACGGTGAGACCCAAATCTTTAACGATATTCCCGACCACAGCCCCCGGACTGAGCTCTTCTGACACCGAGTAACTAAGATGGGCGGTCGCGCCCATGAGGCAAGCCAGGGAAAACCATAGCCTCAGCACGGGCCACCCTCCGCAGTGCTTCCTCTGTCTGGATTCCATTATGAGAGGGGTCCGGGGGATGGAAAAGTTAAAAGTTCCTCTTTACCTTAACTAATCCATAGTTTCGTGAAAACAACGGTACCAGGCCTTTGGTAAACACTTCCGTTTAAGAAAAAGTGCGGTGGGAAGTTTATAAGTAATCATGACGCCCTTATTCTATATGTAAAATAAAGAGTAAAGGTAAAACTGCTTGAAGGCTCGGCTAAAACTCTCCCCAGTCTGTCTCCTCTGCTCCGCTCCTCTTAGGGCGGGGACACAAAGACCCGTTTCCTATTGGCCGAGCACCCGGGACTTGCTCCCCATACAGAAAGAACTCTTTCACAAAGCGGAGAGAGTGAAAACGTTTTAGAGGCACTTCTTTTGCACTAACAACCAAGTTACCGACACGTTACAGGCTAAATCCATTATTGTTTTAAGCAAAACAACTCTGAATGCACAACAGAAAGGCAAAGGGAAGCGTAAAAGCAAATTATTGAGTTTGTTTTTTAAAAGAAAGTGACTTATGCCTTTTCCAAAGGCATGCTGCACAGACCGAAACAAAAAGGGTGGGTATGAACCACAACTGTAAGTATGAACTTGTTGCTATGTTTTGTCAACGAAAGGAACTTATTCCACTGAATATAGGCAACGTTAAAAGGGAAGTGATGAACTGATGGTCAAATTGCAATGATAGATTTAGCCGCAAGGTGGCATGTTTCCAAAGCGTTTCCATTTCAGACGTGTTGATAACGCTTGAATCATACACCATTATGTAACCTAGACTCGTCTTGGCAAGGAGGCAGCAATGTCATTGATGACAAATACAACGAGCATTGGCCTACTTACAACAGCTGTGTTGTAACAGGCCTACTACAACAGCTGTGTTGTAACAGGCCTACTACAACAGCTGTGTTGTAACAGGCCTACTACAACAGCTGTGTTGTAACAGGCCTACTACAACAGCTGTGTTGTAACAGGCCTACTACAACAGCTGTGTTGTAACAGGCCTACTACAACAGCTGTGTTGTAACAGGCCTACTACAACAGCTGTGTTGTAACAGGCCTACTACAACAGCTGTGTTGTAACAGGCCTACTACAACAGCTGTGTTGTAACAGGCCTACTACAACAGCTGTGTTGTAACAGGCCTACTACAACAGCTGTGTTGTAACAGGCCTACTACAACAGCTGTGTTGTAACAGGCCTACTACAACAGCTGTGTTGTAACAGGCCTACTACAACAGCTGTGTTGTAACAGGCCTACTACAACAGCTGTGTTGTAACAGGCCTACTACAACAGCTGTGTTGTAACAGGCCTACTACAACAGCTGTGTTGTAACAGGCCTACTACAACAGCTGTGTTGTAACAGGCCTACTACAACAGCTGTGTTGTAACAGGCCTACTACAACAGCTGTGTTGTAACAGGCCTACTACAACAGCTGTGTTGTAACAGGCCTACTACAACAGCTGTGTTGTAACAGGCCTACTACAACAGCTGTGTTGTAACAGGCCTACTACAACAGTTAATAAATGGCATATGCACTTATTTACATTTACATTTTAGTAATTTAGCAGACGCCTTTATCCAGAGGGATTTACAGTTAGATTACAAAAGTCACTTATCGTTTGATCCGGTGAAAATTAGTAGGCCTACGGTACTGACATTACAGTGCTATGATATAGGCCTAAAGAAATCCATATAATTCACTGGTATGCTAAATGAGGTAATCAACGAAAAAGGGTTTAATAACTATTAACACAATTTGTCCGGTGTAAATTCATATTTTGGAAAATCATAATTGTCTTCATAATTTTCGTTATGAAGAAAATATTTTACATGAAACCACAAGCCTACCTTTTTTATGTAGTTGATAAGTGTTTACAATGAATTATTACAATGAACTACTCTACAACCATATATGACATGCAGGTTAAGATATCATCCATTCTCATAGGCTACAACGTTGAGGTGAATGTGCACACCGGTAAGCATGATTTGGCGCTAATACTATATAATATTAGGCCGACATTGTTATATCATAAAGTGCACCCTGGACAATTAAACGTCACAATACAGTTCTTCATAAACTCTCAGGGTGTGATGTCATAACTGATGGTGGATCTTCACTTACGGATTATGACATCATAGGCTACATGAAAAATTAACTGAATTCTCATGATAGGACGTCATAAAGCACTAGTCAGGAATATTATTCGTCACAGTGCTGTTGTTTACTGCTCACCTGCTGGCTCTCAAAGGTCCAGGCGCTGTCGGGTAAAGACGCGTCTAGAACGTTGATCATCTCCTTAAAGTCAGTGGTGCTGCTGGGCTTAACGAAGGTGAAATCACTGAACTCTGACATGGGAGAGAGACAGGACCTGAAGGACTGACTCTGAGACAACATGTCCCCTCCCAGGACCTCTACGTACTTAATAGGCCCGTCAGTGTTGAGCTGGATCTGCAGGTTTCTATTGGGGTTATTGTAGTCGTCCAAATCGTCCAGTCTCATGCAGCAACTACCGCTGCTCCTGCTGTTTCTAACGCACTTGACCGCTAACATGACAAAAGTCACCAGAGACAGCATGGACACCGAGGCCAGAGAGAGGATCAAATACAGGGTGATTCTCCCGCTTTTCTTGCCGGGCTCTGGCGCTTTCTGCCGGAGGTCCAAGATGGGTTCTTGGAGCCCGTGCTCTACCAGTATGGCCACTGTGACCGTGGAAGACTGTACCGGTTCCCCGTCGTCCTTTATCTCTATAAGCAGCCTCTGAGAGGAGTCGTCCTGCTCGGACACAGCGCGTTTAGTCCTTACTTCCCCTGTGTAAAGATTGACATTGAACAGAGACGCATCTGTGGCCTCCGCCAGTTTATACGAGATCCAGGCGTTATGACCCGAGTCTGCGTCCACGGCCGTTACCTTAGTAACCAGGTGGCCTGCTTTAGAAGAGCGGGGCATCTTCTGGTGAGAGAGCGAGCCCAGGGCAGCGGAGGGGTAAATAACAGCGGGGGCATTGTCGTTCTGGTCCAGGATAAAAACATGGACAGTGGCGTTGCTGCTCAGAGACGGAGAGCCGTGGTCCTTTGCCTGCACCAGAATCTGAAACACCTTCAGTGTCTCATAGTCAAACGAGTGCATGCTGTAGATGCTGCCGTTATCAGAGTTCATATACACATAGGAGGAGACAGACACTTTGGAGTCTAGGATGGAGTAAGAGATTTTGGCATTATCCCCGAAATCCAGGTCAGATGCAGATACTGAGGAGAGCATGGAGCCTGGTAGTCCATTCTCTTTTAAATAGACATCATAGGAGGACTGAGTGAATTTAGGGGAGTTGTCGTTGACATCAATGATACTGACAGGTATAGTTTTCTTGGTAGTCAGGGGAGGGGAACCCGAATCAGTGGCTGTTATCTCAATTTTATACTCTGAGAAGCTCTCTCGGTCTAAAACACCACTGGTGACCAGTGCGTAATTATTAGAAAATGACGGTTTTAGTTTGAAAGGATAGTCTCGCGGGAGCTCTAACGTTACCGTTATTCCCGGAGTCTAGGTCCCGGACACTGATCAAAGCCACTACTGTGCCACTGGGTGCGTCTTCGCGCACAGGGCTCGGTTTAGAGGTGAGGACGATTTCAGGAGAGTTGTCATTAACGTCTACGACTTCTACCTGCACACTACAATGTCCCTCCATTTTAGGGGTGCCTTTGTCTTTCGCGCTGATGTCAATTTCAAAATTTACAGCACTCTCGAAATCTAATTCCCCCTTTAAAAATAATTTCCCGGTCGCAGGATCAATCTCAAATACAGACAGCACGGAATCAGGTGTATGCACACCGAACGCATAATCTACCTCCCCATTTTGGCCCTCGTCGATGTCTGTCGCTTTAGGTTGTAATATTAGAGTACCCTTCGCGCTACTTTCACTTACATAAACTTTATACACAGTTTTTTCAAAAACGGGAATGTTGTCATTGTTATCAAGCACTGTAATTGTTATTTGTGCCGTTCCGGATCTTATGGGATTACCCCCATCAAGCGCTGTCAATAATAGCTGATGGAAAACCTTTTTCTCTCTGTCCAGAGGTTTTGCCAAAACGAGTTCTGGCACTTTTCTTCCACCAGTGATTTCTTTTAATTTTAAAGTAAAACATTCGTCTTTACTAAGAGTATATGATTTTAGATAATTACTTCCAACATCTGGGTCTTGTGCGCTTTCTAATGGAAAACGTACACCTGCTGCAGTAGATTCAGCTATCTCTAATGTATGTTGTTTTGAAGGAAAACTAGGGGAGTTGTCATTCATATCTTGTATTTCTACCTCAACACGATATAGTTGTAACGGGTTCTCAATAACAACCTGCAGAGGTAGAACGCAGCTGACGCTTTGTCCGCATAAAGTCTCTCTGTCTATTCTCTCATTGACGACCAGCTCGCCCTTCCCCGCATCCACACTGAAGTACTGCTTACCAGCCTCAGAGGCGACACGCAGTTTACGGTGAAAAATCTCAGATAGTCCCAAACCCAGATCTTTGGCTAGATTTCCTACCACAGAGCCCTGTTTCAGTTCCTCCGGGATGGTGTAGCGAGTCTGTCCGTCTATTGTACTCCACAAGAGAAAGGAATGATGCCACCAAAGAGCCAGCCATCTCCAGTCTCGGTATCCCATTCTCTTTGTCATCCCTGATCCGTTACAGCACAATTCCTAATTAAATACTGTCCAGAACAAAGAGTGTCATATCAAAACATCTCCAGAATGTATATTCCATTCAGCAATTTTCCCATAAATGTTTTATCGCGACATGGACGTGTTTGGAGTATGTAGTCTTTACGTGTATGGAAGCGCATCCCTCTCTCTCCTCCAGCTCGGAGTATTGTAAGGGTTACGTTGCTGAGGCTGGGGGAGGGGGTAGATCTCTTTGGACAGTTCTGCACACTATTGGTGCACAGCGTACATCTCTAACACCCAATGAGGGGCCACCAGTACAGACCTCTTAAAGCCACAGCAGTCACACTACCCACGCGCTCTAACACCCACTGACAGCACACAGAGAGAGTCCCATTAGCCCCTGCAATAATATACTGTTCATGTTGATGTACAACATCCTATGGGCAGCCTAGAGGTAAAGCCTATGACTCAGAATGTGTTATGGTGTAAACCAGGATGGAAAATAAATAATATAATATTATAATAATATTGCTAACAGACTTCATCCCAAACAGTCATTCTAAAAAGAGCCCAAGTGGAAGGAAACACTTTTTTTTTTTAACTACTAAGTTTATATAAACTATCAAATGAGCTGCAATCAATCATAAAAATACCAGCAATTGTACAATTTAAAAATGTTCAACAACTGTAAATGTACTTCTCTGTTAGACTGCCATGAGCCCACAGAATCACACCGTTGATTCCGAGGTGGTGTTAATCAGGGTCACAACAGAACTACCACCACGTTTAACACCCACAGAAACATTATCACTCAGAGTCACTGATGATTATGACCAGGGGATTTCTAATCATCCATTGAAGATGGCTGCCTACGTCAGCAGTTCAATTAAGAGTAACCGGCTGATAATATTTTTTACATAATTGTATTATGAAAAACTGAAACCATGATTTCGATTCATATTATTGTAAGGTTCCGTGGCAGAGTTTTTCACTGCACCTACTTCCTCTAATACATGACGAATACTGAGCATAAACTATGCGCTAGCCACAAAATATTCTTATTCTATATAAACAACCACCCCAAACAACAAGCTATGATTTATGGAATGAAAGACACCAGTGGAGGTTATTTTGTTACGTATTCTTCTAATGGTGATTAATGACGTCACTAAACAGTCTACATTCGAATATCATAACCATCACAATCAACTACACTTCACTGCTCACCTGCTGGCTCTCAAAGGTCCAGGCGCTGTCGGGTAAAGACGCGTCTAGAACGTTGATCATCTCCTTAAAGTCAGTGGTGCTGCTGGGCTTAACGAAGGTGAAATCACTGAACTCTGACATGGGAGAGAGACAGGACCTGAAGGACTGACTCTGAGACAACATGTCCCCTCCCAGGACCTCTACGTACTTAATAGGCCCGTCAGTGTTGAGCTGGATCTGCAGGTTTCTATTGGGGTTATTGTAGCCGTCCAAATCGTCCAGTCTCATGCAGCAACTACCGCTGCTCCTGCTGTTTCTAACGCACTTGACCGCTAACATGACAAAAGTCACCAGAGACAGCATGGACACCGAGGCCAGAGAGAGGATCAAATACAGGGTGATTCTCCCGCTTTTCTTGCCGGGCTCTGGCGCTTTCTGCCGGAGGTCCAAGATGGGTTCTTGGAGCCCGTCCTCTACCAGTATGGCCACTGTGACCGTGGAAGACTGTACCGGTTCCCCGTCGTCCTTTATCTCTATAAGCAGCCTCTGAGAGGAGTCGTCCTGCTCGGACACAGCGCGTTTAGTCCTTACTTCCCCTGTGTAAAGATTGACATTGAACAGAGACGCATCTGTGGCCTCCGCCAGTTTATACGAGATCCAGGCGTTATGACCCGAGTCTGCGTCCACGGCCGTTACCTTAGTAACCAGGTGGCCTGCTTTAGAAGAGCGGGGCATCTTCTGGTGAGAGAGCGAGCCCAGGGCAGCGGAGGGGTAAATAACAGCGGGGGCATTGTCGTTCTGGTCCAGGATAAAAACATGGACAGTGGCGTTGCTGCTCAGAGACGGAGAGCCGTGGTCCTTTGCCTGCACCAGAATCTGAAACACCTTCAGTGTTTCATAGTCAAACGAGTGCATGCTGTAGATGCTGCCGTTATCAGAGTTCATATACACATAGGAGGAGACAGACACGCCCTGCACTTTGGAGTCCAGGATACAGTAGGAGATCTTGGCATTATCCCCGAAATCCAGGTCAGATGCAGATACTGAGGAGAGCATGGAGCCTGGCAGTCCATTCTCTTTTAAATAGACATTATAGGAGGACTGAGTGAATTTAGGGGAGTTGTCGTTGACATCAATGATACTGACAGGTATAGTTTTCTTGGTAGTCAGGGGAGGGGAGCCCGAATCTGTGGCTGTTATCTCAATATTATACCCCGAGAAGCTCTCTCGGTCTAAAACACCACTGGTGACCAGTGCATAATTATTAGAAAATGACGGTTTCAAACTAAAATTATAGTCTCGCGGGAGTTGTAACGTAACTTTACCGTTATTACCGGAGTCTAGGTCCCAGGCGCTGATCAAAGCCACGACTGTGCCACTTGGCGCATCTTCTCGCACCGGACTCGGTTGGGAGGTGAGAACGATTTCGGGAGCATTGTCGTTCAGGTCAACCACTTCCACCTGCACACTACAGTGTCCTTCCATCTCCGGGATACCTTTATCTTTAGCAGTGATATCAATTTCAAAGTTTGCAGCAGTTTCGTAATCTAATTTACCTTTCAAAAACATCTCTCCTGTTTCCGTATCAATATCAAATGTAGAAAGTACAGACTCGGGTGTGTGCTCACCAAATGTATATTTTACCTCACCATTTTGTCCATCATCTTTATCCGTTGCCTTAAGTTTAACCATGAAAGCGCCTTTTGCGCTATTTTCGCCGATGGAAGCTTTATACACTGATTTTTCGAATACTGGGATATTATCATTTACATCAAGCACTGTGATTGTTATCTGTGACGTCCCGGATCTGACTGGACTCCCCCCATCTAGTGCTGTCAATAGTAGCTGATGGACAGCTTTTCTCTCTCGGTCAAGTGGTTTCTCTAAAACCAGTTCAGGGACTTTTCTTCCATTACGAAGCTCTTTTACTTTTAAACTAAAACAGTCGTCTTTACTGATGGTATAGGATTTAAATGAGTTGCTTCCCACGTCAGGGTCCTCTGCTCTCTCCAGCGGAAAATGAACACCCGCTACAGTCGATTCTGCAATTTTTAAAGCCTGCTCCTTTGTGAGAAAAGTAGGGGAATTGTCATTTATGTCTCGTATGTCCACCTCAATTCGATGTAACTGTAACGGGTTCTCAATTACAACCTTTAGAGGTAAAATGCAGCTGGCGCTTTGTCCGCATAAAGTGTCTCTATCTATTCTCTCATTGACGATCAGCTCGCCCTTCCCCGCATCTACACTGAAGTACTGCTTACCAGCCTCAGAAGCGACACGCAGCTTACGGTCAAAAATCTCAGATAGTCCCAAACCCAGATCTTTGGCTAGATTTCCTACCACAGAGCCCTGTTTCAGTTCCTCCGGGATGGTGTAGCGAGTCTGTCCGTCTATTGTACTCCACAAGAGAAAGGAATGATGCCACCAAAGAGCCAGCCATCTCCAGTCTCGGTATCCCATTCTCTTTGTCATCCCTGATCTGTTATAACACAATTCCCACTTAAATACTGTCCAGAACTAAGAGCTTCATATCAAAATATATCTCCAGAATGTATATTCCATTTAGCATCTTCCATCAGTTTTGATATAGAAACTTATGTTTAGATTACATTATCCTTCCGTCTGTGTAAGTACATCCCTCTCTCTTCTCCGGCTCGGAGTATTGTAAGGGTTACGGTGCTGAGGCTGAGGGGAGGGAGTAGATCTCTTTGTACAGTTCTGCACACTATTGGTGCACAGCGTGCATCTCTAACACCCAATGAGAGACCAACAGAACAGACCTCTTAAAGCCACAGCAGCATCCAGGAGCTGCATATAAGCACTCTGACGCAACACACACAGAGAGAGAGATAGTTATGGTCAACTCACTATTTTTGATATACTGTCTATCTATATTGTTGTGAAATCTATTATGGACAGGGCAGCCCATAGCCAACAGAAAGGAATAGGTTAAAGTGTAAACAACCATGATCATCATATAAATGCGTTCAAGTGTAAACCATGATCAGAAATATTCTCTCTCATTACGCGCAGACATCATCCAAAACACTGCTATTCTAGTGGAGCCCATAGGAAGGAAACACTTGGTTTTACTATTATACATGAACTATTGATTGAGCTGCAATGAATGTGAACAATATACTGTATATCTTACAGCAATTATAAATTAGCCTATCTTTGCCATCGCGGCCACAAAAACAACACAGCTCATTCAGTGGGAATGTCGCTGTCCATGGTGCTGAAACCCTCAGCCTCTTTAAACCAGTCAGACTGAAACATAATCATGCCCAACACGCACTACAGACAGTAACAATAGTTTTTACACTGTCTCGGAGGATTACAACCAAGATTCAAATCATTCAGCTATTTCTAAATCATAGCGAAATCATACAGCAAATTATCTAACGTGGATACACCTAAAGGATGGAACAATTGCGCTGTTTTGTTCAATGGTGAAATTATTTCGAATTGACAAAACACTGCTTGAATTCTAAGTTTCACTCCGACTTCAGTTGCACAGCACAGTTAGTAACTATGCATTTACTGGCTTTAGGACGTGACATATGGAGTCTCAAAATGAACCTACCATTATATTCCATCATTGTAAAGGAAACTACTATCAGAAGAACAAGTTGAGATTTGGTAAATGTTGAAATACAAACTACTATACGTCACAAAACAGTCTACATTCGAATATCATAACAATCACAATCAACTACAGTTCACTGCTCACCTGCTGGCTCTCAAAGTCCAGGCGCTGTCGGGTAAAGACGCGTCTAGAACGTTGATCATCTCCTTAAAGTCAGTGGTGCTGCTGGGCTTAACGAAGGTGAAATCACTGAACTCTGACATGGGAGAGAGACAGGACCTGAAGGACTGACTCTGAGACAACATGTCCCCTCCCAGGACCTCTACGTACTTAATAGGCCCGTCAGTGTTGAGCTGGATCTGCAGGTTTCTATTGGGGTTATTGTAGCCGTCCAAATCGTCCAGTCTCATGCAGCAACTACCGCTGCTCCTGCTGTTTCTAACGCACTTGACCGCTAACATGACAAAAGTCACCAGAGACAGCATGGACACCGAGGCCAGAGAGAGGATCAAATACAGGGTGATTCTCCCGCTTTTCTTGCCGGGCTCTGGCGCTTTCTGCCGGAGGTCCAAGATGGGTTCTTGGAGCCCGTCCTCTACCAGTATGGCCACTGTGACCGTGGAAGACTGTACCGGTTCCCCGTCGTCCTTTATCTCTATAAGCAGCCTCTGAGAGGAGTCGTCCTGCTCGGACACAGCGCGTTTAGTCCTTACTTCCCCTGTGTAAAGATTGACATTGAACAGAGACGCATCTGTGGCCTCCGCCAGTTTATACGAGATCCAGGCGTTATGACCCGAGTCTGCGTCCACGGCCGTTACCTTAGTAACCAGGTGGCCTGCTTTAGAAGAGCGGGGCATCTTCTGGTGAGAGAGCGAGCCCAGGGCAGCGGAGGGGTAAATAACAGCGGGGGCATTGTCGTTCTGGTCCAGGATAAAAACATGGACAGTGGCGTTGCTGCTCAGAGACGGAGAGCCGTGGTCCTTTGCCTGCACCAGAATCTGAAACACCTTCAGTGTCTCATAGTCAAACGAGTGCATGCTGTAGATGCTGCCGTTATCAGAGTTCATATACACATAGGAGGAGACAGTCACGCCCTGCACTTTGGAGTCTAGGATGGAGTAAGAGATTTTGGCATTATCCCCGAAATCCAGGTCAGATGCAGATACTGAGGAGAGCATGGAGCCTGGTAGTCCATTCTCTTTTAAATAGACATCATAGGAGGACTGAGTGAATTTAGGGGAGTTGTCGTTGACATCAATGATACTGACAGGTATAGTTTTCTTGGTAGTCAGGGGAGGGGAGCCCGAATCAGTGGCTGTTATCTCAATTTTATACTCTGAGAAGCTCTCTCGGTCTAAAACACCACTGGTGACCAGTGCGTAATTATTAGAAAATGACGGTTTCAGATTAAAAGGATAGTCTCGCGGGAGTTGTAACGTTACGTTACCGTTTTTCCCGGAGTCTTGGTCTCGGGCACTAATCAAAGCCACTACTGTGCCACTGGGTGCGTCTTCGCGCAACGGACTCGGCTTGGAGGTCAAAATTATTTCAGGAGGGTTGTCGTTTACGTCAACTACCTCCACCCGAACACTACATTGTCCCTCCATTTCTGGAGTGCCGTTATCTTTTGCATTGATATCAATTTCATATGTAGCAGCATTTTCGAAATCTAATTCTCCTTTCAAAAACATCTCTCCTGTGTCTAAATCAATGTCAAATATAGAAAGCACGGCATTGGGGGTGCGCTCACCAAATGAATACTTCACCTCCCCATTTTGAACATCGTCTACGTCTATCGCTTTAAGTTTGACCATAAAAGTACCTTTTGGACTATTTTCGTGTATGGAAACCTTGTACAATGCATTTTCAAACACTGGAAAATTGTCGTTTACATCAAGCACTGTAATAGTTATCTGTGACGTCCCGGATCTGACAGGACTCCCCCCATCTAGTGCAGTTAATAGTAACTGATGGACAGCTTGTTTCTCTCGATCTAGAGGTTTTTCTAATACTAACTCTGGGGCTTTTCTTCCATTATTAAGGTCTTTTACCTTTAAACTAAAGCACTCGTCTTTACTAATTGTATAATACTTGAGTGCGTTACTTCCCACATCTGGGTCCTCTGCGCTCTCCAAAGAAAATCGCCTGCCTACAACAACAGATTCCGCTATTTTCAACGTGAGTTCATTTGTTATAAAATTTGGTGAATTGTCATTTATGTCTCGTATTTCCACCTCAATTCGATACAACTGTAACGGGTTCTCAATGACAACCTGCAGAGGTAAAACGCAGCTGGCGCTTTGTCCACATACAGTCTCTCTGTCTATTCTTTCATTGACGATCAGCTCGCCCTTCCCTGCATCCACACTGAAATACTGCTTACCAGCCTCAGAAGCGACACGCAGTTTACGGTCAAAAATCTCAGATAGTCCCAAACCCAGATCTTTGGCTAGATTTCCTACCACAGAGCCCTGTTTCAGTTCCTCCGGGATGGTGTAGCGAGTCTGTCCGTCTATTGTATTCCACAAGAGAAAGAAATGATGCCACCAAAGAGCCAGCCATCTCCAGTCTCGGTATCCCATTCTCTTTGTCATCCCTGATCCGTTATAACACAATTCCCACTTAAATACTGTCCAGAACAAAGAGCTTCATATCAAAATACCTCTCCAGAATACATATTTCATTAAGCATTATTTCGTTAATTTTGTATCACGATAAGTATGTGTTTAGAGGATGTTGTATCTCCGTGTGTATGACTGCGCCCCCCTCTCTTCTCCAGCTCAGAATATTGTAAGGGTTAAGGTGCTGAGTCTAGGGGGAGGGAGTAGATCTCTTTGAACAGTTCTGCACGCTATTGGTGCACAGCGTGCATCTCTAACACCCAATGAGAGGCCAAAATAACAGCCTTTTTAAAGCCAGAGCAGCATCCAGGAGCTGTCCAAGCGCTCTGACAGAGCAACACACACAGAGAGAGAGAGAGAGAGAGAGCGCGCGAGAGAGTGAAGGACTGTATTTTCCATTGAACAATAATACATTGTCTATATTGATGTGAAAAATATTATGGAGAGTCCAGAGGTAGGTTATATTTAAGAATTCATAAATGTGTGAAGCGGCGTCGGAAATATCGTGTGACTTTGCGCACAGATACCAACACATTGGCATTCCAATAGAGCCTCTTGCTTTGAAGAAAATATATTTGACTAGATCTCTTATAGTTTACATAAAATAATAATTTAGTGGCAGAAAAAAGATATCAAAATATCTCTAAATTCGGTGACCAAGTTATCCATTATTTATCAACCGAGCTTTGTTCTGAACCTAAAATAACAAGCATTGATTTGTGCAATGTTGAAACAAAACAGTGTTGCTGCTGGGCTTAACGAAGGTGAAATCACTGAACTCTGACATGGGAGAGACTCTGAGACATGTCCCCTCCCAGGACCTCTACGTACTTAATGGGCCCGTCAGTGTAGAGCTGGATCTGCAGATGTCTGTGTCACACAGGAGGACACAAACACGCCCTGCACTTTGGAGTCTAGGACGGAGTAGGAGATCTTGACACAATCCCCCAGGTCTGGATCAGTAACGGAGGTTGAAAATAATATTTTCCCCGGTGTGTAATTGTCTTTTACATACACTGGTTAGGAAGGCTGAGAGAATAGCGGTAGATTGTCTTTCACATCTAACACATCAACAGTGATAGTTTTCTTGCTGTATAGAGGGGTTTCTCCTGAATCACTAGCACTGATCTCTATACTGGGAGTGACGCTCACTGTCAAGAGGTGCGTTAGTTACCGGTGCATAATGCTTGGATACGGACGGGTTCAATTTGAATGGAGACGTTGGGGACACGCTCAACCTCACCTTCCCATCGTCTCCTGAATCGGGGTCTTTAGCGCTTGGCAAAGCTATCCCATTCCCGATAGGCGAATCCTCCGGAACAGTAGTACTTAGAGACGTCATAATGATCTCTGGGATGTTGCCATTGACGTCAGTTATTTTAAGTTCAACACCACAATGCCCATCCATCTCTGGGTTGCCTTTGTTTTTAGCAATAACGTCAAATACATGTGAATACGTTTTTTCATAATCTAGTTCCGTTTTTACTATAATTACCCCCAGATAAATGGTACATTTCAAATCATGTTGCCACTGAGTCTGGCGTTTGATCGACAAAAGACCTGCTCGATATCCCCACGTTCTTCATCTGGATCTGTCGCTTTTACGGGTAAAATCACAGTGACGTGAGCAACATTTTCGTTAACACTAGCCTCATAATGCTGTCTCTCAAACAGTGGTGCGTTATCGTTAATATCAAGCACCCTAATACTAGTCTCAGAGGTTCCTGAATGTTGTCCCATCACAGTGGTTTTTGTTCGTTAATGTTAATGCAGTAAGAGGGTATTGTTTTTGCAGCTCCATCAGAATCCAGTGCACTTTCGAGTGGAAATCGTGAGCCTGGGTTTGCTGACTACAATCTTCAGCCCCCCTTTTTTCGTAAGAAAACAGGGAGAATTGTCATTAATATCCCCCTGCATTTGAATCTCGACTCAGTGCAGCTGCAAATTCCTTTATATCACTATCTCCAAAGGCAATAGACACGGAACTCTTTGTCCACACATACCCTCTCTGTCTATCCTCTCACTGACGACCAGCTCTCCAAATCCACTCTGAAATCCTGCTTACCAGCCTCCGAGGTTATCCGTAATTTACGATGGTAAATCTCAGATAGTCCCAACCCCAGATCTTTGGCTAGATTTCCTACCACAGAGCCCTATTTCAGTTCCTCCGGGATGATGTAGCGAGTCTGTCCATCTATTGTAACCAACAAGAGAAAGACATGATGACACCGTAGCAGCACCTGCCACACACCCAGTCTATTCCACATGGTCCCACAACACATCAACACCTTTATATGATTCCATCCAACATTCGGCCTCTCGCAGGAGTGGTAATAATCAATCAGTAATCCAAAGTGTCTCATATTCTACAGTGATGGGGAAGCTTTTTGTAGATATCTTTGTACAGTTCTGCACGCTATTGGTGCACAGCATCTAATGAGTTAAACAACAGGATTTAGCTGTCATTTATAGCTACAGTGAACATGTCATTACCTGGGAAACCGATGAAGCACCATAGCAATTCAACATGAGAATTTAAAAAAACATCTATTATCATTATCAGCTGGTGAAGGAACTAAATGTTCTTATTAAATTGTTATAAATTAATTACAGATGGAATACTAGTATGTGCACAGCTATACTGTAAATCATTGCAGAGTTAAAAGAGGTATTATAGGTTGTAAAGCGGTGGTTCTAAAACTCTAGGTATCATACGGGCTCGGGCTAGATGCTTCCTGATGTCTGTGTGGGAGACAAAGGCTCTCCGTTGCCGTCCTGTGGTAACAGAAAGCAGGCGCAGCACAGCCTGAGCACGTCATAAGAGCAACCCACGTGGGTCCGAATATAAATACATCCCACAAGCCGTCTTAAAAATATCTGCATGAGGTCTGAAGAGCAAATGAAAAGAGAGGGGGAGCGGAGATCGCTCTCCCCCACACACACACTTCACTGGCCTATTTCCATGACATTAACTAATTACCTGAGAGCTGAATAGACCGCCCTAATATTTGTGATTTGGACATATTCTATCGAGACTTTTTTTTGGTCGACCACGAATCGGGTCTAGGAGATTAAAGGGTTGCGCGATTTCGTCATCCCTCGAGGTCTGCCTAGCAACACTGGCATCTGACGGAATTATTTATATCCGCAATGAAAAAAAAGCAAAACCTCCAGTGAAAGTAAACGCTATATTATTATACAAATCACAAGCCGTAGCTTACATCATATCACAATTGTGCAACGAATGTATCTAAATATGAACACAATATATCAGTTTTGCTATTAGATAATCCGAGTCTGACAGAACGACGAAGGTTGGTAGGGAGAGCGAGAGAGGGAGGGGGAACGCGCTTCCACTGAGCTCTGAAGCGAGTTTCAGCACCACACGGGTGGACAGCCCCACACAAGCGGCCAGCTCGCGCTGCTGCTGAAATGTGGCCGACCGCGTGGTGGCTGCTGCACAGACAGAGAGAGTCCTTCCCAAACAAAGACTTTCGAAAACACAACCACAACATACCCTTGCTAACCTCCTCTTCTCTCTCGATTCAAACAGAAAAACGTTCTGCCTTAATAAACAATCCACATGTTTCCAATAACAATTTTGATCGAGCAAATCATTTTGTTTTATAAACCTATTATTTTTAACGCACTGCCAAATCAGGTGCCGAAAGCAGTTATTGTAGGCTACCTACGCCACAACATACTTACGTATAAAAACATTTAGTGACGTAGGATATATATCGTGTTTGAACTTCCATCATACTCTGATCGTTGTCAGATTCGTTCTGACGTGCCTACACGGAGTCACTATAGAGATTTAGTCATCTATATGTCCTTATAGACCGTCTCTACATTGCAACGCTTTCAAACGGATCTGCCAACATATAGAATCTGGTATCCACACAACATCCACCCATATAATGAAGGGCTCCAGCCTTATATTCAGCCCCTGTCCTTTGCTTGGAACTGTGAATTACATGTCAATGTATAGTTTATTATATGCAAATGATATACAGTACATCTTCCCAGCTATTGGTGGAATGACACTCAGTGCTGGGTGCCACTGTATATGCGGATCATAAAGGTGCTTCGTTGTCTTACTTTGTCCTGTTTATGAGGTCATTTCAGTCAGTAAGGTCATGGAGGTGTGCACTGTATGTGAGTTGGGATGGTGGAGTCCCTCTAACTTAAAGTATTTCTTACCTTATTTGGAGAGCCAGGGGAGCAACAGAAGACATGTCCGCAACAGCAGCAAAGGAGAGACATGGAAGAGAAGAACGGAGAGACAAAAGAGACGTGGGTTAGCACACGTCTTGGGACAGACACATCCCTGATACTTACCGTTCACCTTTACACCTTGACGGACTCCAGACTGGGTGACAGGGATGATATGCATTGTGATACCTGTGACATTTGGCCAAATGATGATGTTCCCAGAGCCGATCTGCTATGTGAACTGTTTGTGTGCATCAAAGAAAGGTGGGCTAATATCAAAACAATACAAATAATGAATGTGTCTGCTATATGTGAGGTGTGCTTCTTTGTTCACACAGAGAGAGAGACAGAGAGAGAGAGACAGAGACAGAGAGACAGACAGAGACAGACAGAGACAGACAGAGAGAGAGAGAGAGAGAGAGAGAGAGAGAGCGCGAGTGCGAGAACAGATCCTCACAAGAATCTGAAGTGAAATGTCTACTGATGATCTGGTGCTTTTGTCCCCAACCAAGGAGGGTCTACAGCAGCACCTAGATCTTCTGCACAGATTCTGTCAGACCTGGGCCCTGACAGTAAATCTCAGTAAGACAAACATAATGGTGTTCCAAAAAAGGTCCAGTCACCAGGACCACAAATACAAATTCCATCTAGACACCGTTGCCCTAAAGCACACAAAAACCTATACATACCTCGGCCTAAACATCAGCACCACAGGTAAGTTCCACACAGCTGTGAATGAGCTGAGAGACAAGGTAAGAAGGGCATTCTATGCCATCAAAAGGAACATAAAATTCCACATACCAATTAGGATTTGGCTAAAAATACTCAAATCAGTTCTAGACCCATTTGTCCTTTATGGTTGTGAGGTCTGGGGTCCGCTCACCAACCAAGAATTCACTAAATAGGACAAACATCAAATTGAGAGACTTCATGAATATCCTCCGTGTACAATGTAAAACACCAAATAATACATTCAGAGCAGAATTAGGCCGATATTCGCTATGATCAAAATCCAGAAAAGAGATGTAAAATTCTACAACCACCTAAAAGGAGGCGATTCCCAAACCTTCCATAACAAAGTCATTACCTACTGAGAGATGAACCTGGAGAAGAGTCCCCTAAGCAAGCTGGTCCTGGGGCTCTGTTCACAAACACAAACGGACCCCACAGAGCCCCAGGAGAGCAACACAATTAGACAATTAGTTTAATGAGAAAACAAAAATATAATTACTCTACACATTGGAAAGAATTAACAATTAGCAAACTAGAATGCTATTTGGCCCTAAACAGAGAGTACACAGTGGTAGAATACCTGACCACTGTGACTGACCCAAAATTAAGGAAAACTTTGACTATGTCCAGACTCAGTGAGCATAGCCTTGCTATTGGCTCTCAAGAGGAGAAAGGCTACAAAATGAGGTGGAAACTGAGCTGCACTTCCTAACCTCCTGCCAAATGTATGACCATATTAGAGACACATATTTCCCTCAGATTACACAGACCCACAAAGAATTTGAAAACAAATCCAATTTTGATAAACTCCCGTATCTATTGGGTGAAATACAACAGTGTGCCATCACAGCAGCAACATTTGTGACCTGTTGTCACAAGAAAAGGGCAACCAGTGAAGAACAAACACCATTGTAAATACAACCCATATGTATGCTTATTTATTTTCCCTTGTGTACTTTAACTATTTGCACATCGTTACAACACTGTATAGAGACATAATATATTTGAAATGTCTTTATTATTTTGGAACTTCTGTGAGTGTAATGTTTACTGTTAATTGTTATTGTTTATTTCACTTTAGTTTTTTTGTTGATGTATCTAGTTCACTTGCTTTGGCAATGTAAACATATGTTTCCCATGACGATAAATGTGATTGAATAGAGAGGGTGGATACAGAAGACAAGACTTAATGAAAGAGAAATACAACACCCTTATTGACCCAGCCTCTCTAAAACAGGAGTGTGAGCGGTGGAGTTGATCATCATCTGCATGTCCCAGCCAGAACGCTGATAGCCCCATTTAAGGAGGACTGAGTGTGTGTCCAATATGGCTCCCTATTCCCTATGTAGTGCACTACTTTGACCAGAGTTCTATGGGAACCTGGTCCAAAGTAGTGCACTATATTGGGAATAGGCTGCCATTTCACTATGCTGCAGTACAGGACGTTGCCATGCTGCAGAGGAACACAGGAACAGCAGGTGCACTCGAGGAGATGCCCAGGGAGGATGTATTCTTTATTAATTACATGCTTTCCCGCTGTGCGTCTGATAGAGGAACAGAGCTTGTGGTACTGTGTGTTACACATTGATAACCACTATGATACACAAGAATGCACATGTACCAGTCAATAGAAAATCAATGTATAGCCTGTGATCAAAGGAAACAACATCTACAGAGCCTTGAGGGTTTAGTTTAGACAGCGTTTTCACACTCCCAGTCAGAGCAACAGGGAGGTGAAACCGTGAAAGGTATTCAGGGCAGCGTCCATCTTCTGGAAACAGAGAGGTAGAGCCTTCAACATACCCCCACTCCACCCTCTCATACACCCTCTCTCCCACCAATCCAACTCTGAGCCCAAGGACACTGCACCTCTGTGTCCTAAACAGGGGGTGCGTCTGCCCTCTTTAAAGCCCACAGCTGCCTGTATCCCATCAGACAGCAGACACTGCATCTGCTGATTCCCCCCTGTGTACCGCACCACAATGGTACAGTCCTGACAGTGAGTCAGCTTGTTGCTACGGCAACACATCCCACCTCTCTTCCTGAGAGTGGAAAAAACAGAAGTATGTAGAAAACAGAATGGAGGGGAGAAGAGAAGAGAGAAAGGAAGGGTGATAGGGTGTCTAAAAGGTTCCTCATACACTGTAGTCCTCTCTTCTAATCATTCATCACTTACCAAGGCACCAATACAATTAGTAGTGTATCTAAGTTAAGAATGTACAGGCTTGTGGACAGCAGCAATAACCTACTGACCAGTTACATCAAGAGACCAGAGGGAGAAAGAGCTCCTCTGATAAACACAACACAGGTGTGACTTTGGACACCCAAATGCGTCCATGGTTTTATGCACACAGTACAAAATGTTTTGGAACGAGCAGAGGAGATCTCGCTCTCCCTCTTCCTCCTCCAGCTCTCTCACACTCACTGAATCAGAACGGTGCAGCTGGAGAGGGGGGAGGGGAGAGAAGCAGAGAATCAACGAGATCAGGAAGAAAAAGGAGAGGACCAACACATCTAGAATGCCTTACAGAGGAAACAGCTAACCAAAAGGCCTTTGCCACAAACATACATGTTGAACCATCCCCAAAATTATTATCGCTGTCACCACTACTTTTATCCACGGACATCATCACTGGTAATGATCATGACAATAATGACATTGAGACTATTAACAATAACCATCATTGTGATTGTGATCACATTACTAATCATATTGACTACATTGCAGTAGCCATTTAGTGCATACTAACGATTTCTTCCTGCTAGTGTAGTGTCAGGGCTTAGCCTCAGACTCACAGCAAAATGGCTGCAGTGAGTCTATCCAGCCTGACAGATCAGAACATCGTCACACACCACCACCCACATGCCCTGACCTCAGGACTATCACCTAGTGTGTGTGTGTGCGTCGCGGAGTGTGTATCATGTGAATGTCTGTGACTCAGACGGCGTGTAACAGTATGTGACGTGCAATACAATTCTGGCTGAGCCTTACTGTTACACTGGCCTGTGTAGTCCCTGGTATGATCCTTTCCAGAGGAGCAGCGAGCCCAGAATCACTGGGCATCACTACTGGAACAGTAACACAAATAACACACAATAGAAACACACAACTCAATCTGGAGCATACAAGAGCACCTGGACCTAAGAGTAATATAACAGGTGAATGTGGTCCTTCATATACACTGAGTGTACAAAACATTAAGAACACCTAATCTTGAGTTGCACCCCCATTTGCCCTCAGAACAGACTCAACTCATCAGGTCATGGACTCTACAAGTTGTCGAAAGCGTTCCACAGGGATGCTGGCCCATGTTGACTCCAATGCTTCCCACAGTTGTGTCAAGTTGGCTGGATGTCCTTTGGGTGGTGGACCATTCTTGATACACACGGGAAACTATTGAGCGTGAAAAACCCAGAAGCGCTGCAGTTCTTGTCACTCAAACCAGTGTGGCACCTACTACCATACCCTGTTCAAATACACTTAAAAATGTTGTCTTGCCCTTTCACACTGTGAATGGCACACATACACAATCCATGTCTCAATTGCCTCAAGGCTTAAAAATCCTTCTTTAACCCGTCCCCTCCCCTTCATCTACACTGATTGAAGTGGATTAAACAGATGATCAAAAGTTATGATCAATAAGGGATTCGAACTTTCACCTGGTCAGTCTACGTCATGGATGGAGCAGGTGTTCATCATGTTTTGTACACTTAGTGTGTGTATGTATGTGTGTGTGTGTGTGTGTGTGTGTGTGTATGTATGTATGTATGTATGTATGTATGTATGTGTGTATGTATGTGTGTATGTGTGTGTGTGTGTATGTGTGTGTGTGTGTGTGTGTGTGTGTGTGTGTGTGTGTGTGTGTGTGTGTGTGTGTGTGTGTGTGTGTGTGTGTGTGTGTGTGTGTGTGTGTGTGTGTGTGTATGTGTGTATGTGTGTATGTATGTATGTATGTATGTGTGTGTGTGTGTGTGTGTGGTGTGTGTGTGTATATGTATGTGCCCAGTTCCCTGCACATTGCTCAAAGGGCCAGGCCAGGCCAGGTGAATACTCATAACGCCAATGACTGCTTTGAGCACCTGAGACTCAGTGTTCAGAGGACATCTGCCTCATCATCAGAGCCAAAACTGCCTCTCTTCTCTTCAGGCCTCTTCAGGCCTGCACACTGAATGCACGTACACAACGTGTCCCCATTTTCATTCTAATTATTGTCCATTGAATGTAGAGAGGCAAAGGAACCTTTGGCTGTAGACTATTGAGACAGCCTGGGACTGTGCCCCTTGGCCTGTAGGATTGAAGGGCTGTAGGACACTTCAGGGAAACAGGACATTCTTACTACCAGGCCAGAGAAAACAGAACATCAGATCACCACAGCTGAGAGCCTGAGGGTTTACTGTCATGACTGAAACAGACTGAGGGTAACGATGATAAGATTCAGGGGTACATGTCAGTAGAAGCAGAGTTGCCTCCCTCCTCAAAACCATGAACTGAGATGACAGCATACTGTTGGAGTGATTCCACAAGGAAGGATGATTTAAGAAAACATAAATGACATGTTCCCGCTTCTCTGTACTTACATCAGATCACACACAGTCACAACACAGACTTATGGATAGAGCTGACAAACTGTGAGTGTGGTCTCAACTCCCCTTAGCAGAATATTTGAGTGTGTGCAGGAGTGTGAGAGAGAGGATAAAGTCACTAACAAATCATCCAGACATCCCTGATATCTAATCAATGATCTTAATGGGGCAGGGGGAGCAGAGGAATCATATATGTGAGAATCAGAACTTCTAACCCCACTTTCCAGAAGGCTAGATAAGAAGCAAGCACGCACACACAAACATACGCATGCACAGCACACACACGGCTCAATGCATCCTGATCACCATACACAGCAACCATGTTCAAATACTGCTCAAAGTCCAATGTTAATCTTCAGACAGAGCAACACACTGTAGAGAAACAGCTGCTCACCAGATGACTGGGCCAGTGAGGAAGGAAGTACAGTATTAACAACAGCTGTGGGAAAGCAGTTTCTTCCCATATCAATGTGGACAGTCACAAGGTCTAGAAACTACAGGGCCTCGGCTCAGGGTGGCATCCAAAATGGCTGACAAGGCAGGGGACTGCTAAATTCTGCTCCAGAGGACTACAGCCTTGACATATGTCAGCAAACCACTGTTCTACAGTTCAAAGGTCATCCAAGTGGGGATCTGAACCAGAAGCGAGAAGTCATATCCCACACACCATCCACATCTATGCACTGGACTGGACCATTCAGGGCTAGACCGAGGGGTGTATGGGTCGGTGGGGTCTGACCCCCACAGAGACACAGTAAGTTCAAGGGTTTATGGTCCATAGTAAAAGCCTTCCTCGCTGACAAGCCTGAGAACCAGGGTTTAGTGGTTAAAAAATGGTTTAAATGGGTAAAACGGACACAGATGTGGGGTGATAATGATGATAGACTGTTTCCAGAGGGACAGAGGTTTCCTCCATAAAACCTCAAGCGTTTTTGTGTCATGTCAGATGTTTATGAGGCATGTGCTACTCATCTACACAGAAACATTCAACACAAACACATGCAAAATACCTGTGCAGTATGTACACAAACAGACAGCCTGTTGTCTATGCCAGGGCCACACTCTCCATCTACAGACACCGACTGAAACTACACCACCTCTAGCATTAGATACTATGTCCCCCCACACCATAAAGCCAGCATCATGACCACCTTACTAAGAATTTAACAACATTGACATACAATAGGATCACCACGTTGTGAAAAAGAGTGACCATCACCTATTTTATGAGGATACCTATCAGTTGACGGGACACACTCTTTTCACGCCACTTCGATACAAAGTGATTTTCATGGCATGTTAGGAGAGCATTTTCGCTATCCCTAACCCCTTTCCTAATCTTAACCTCAGTCTCCTAACCTGCTATGTTAATTCTCCTAACCTGCTACGAAAAAGTCCCTTCGGTATCGAAGTGCCATGAAAAGAGTGTTTCCAATCGGTTGGCCTGGTGACTTGCTGTGTGTGGCAGTGGCCTGGTGTGTGGGATTAGTATTATGGGCTGCATGTGAGAGACATATGGAGGGCATTTCCTCCCTGTGTGTGTGTTACCCAGTACACATGGAAGCCTGTGGGCCATGGAGCTCTAATGACCCCTTTATGATGTCTGTGGTGAGGGAGGAGAAAGAGGGATCGAGGAGCTCTCCTCAGTGATACAAACAACATGTCACTATACTAGCATCATATAGAGGAATCTAGCACAGTTTACTCATCTGTCTCTCACTCTCCTTTCAACACAGTAGTTTACTCATCTGTCCCTCTGTCTCTCTCCTTTCAACACAGTACTTTACTCATCTGTCCCTCTCCTTTCAACACAGTAGTTTACTCATCTCTCTCTCCTTTCAACACAGTCGTTTACTCATCTGTCTCTCTGTCTCTCTCCTTTCAGCACAGTAGTTTACTCCTCTGTCTCTCACTCTCCTTTCAACACAGTAGTTTACTCATCTGTCCCTCTGTCTCTCTCCTTTCAACACAGTCGTTTACTCATCTGTCCCTCTGTCTCGCACTCTCCTTTCAGCACAGTAGTTTTCTCCTCTGTCTCTGTCTCTCTCCTTTCAACACAGTAGTTTACTCATATGTCTCTCTGTCTCTCTCCTTTCAACACAGTAGTTTACTCATCTGTCCCTCTGTCTCTCACTCTCCTTTCAGCACAGTCGTTTACTCCTCTGTCTCTGTCTCTCTCCTTTCAACACAGTAGTTTACTCAATATATCCCTCTGTCTCTCTCCTTTCAACACAGTAGTCTACTAAACGTTCTCTCTCTGTATCTTTATCACTCTCTCTCTCCTTTCAGCACAAAAACAGTTTGCTCTTATATTTTAAGCTGGATGTCATATACTGTCATTTTCTTTCTCCCTCCCTCTACTTTTCCCTGCATCTATTTTTCCCTGCATCTATCTTTCCCTGCATCTATCTTTCCCTGCATCTATCTTTCCCTGTTTCTATCTTTCCCTGTTTCTATCTTTCCCTGTTTCTATCTTTCCCTGTATCGAGCCCTGCCTCATCTAAATTATTTATAGTTGTTTATCCATCCCTTTCTACCTTAGAGGTGATGAGGAGCCTATTTCTCTGCAAACACTGCAGCTTGTGGTGCAAAATGGCTGCCGTGCATCACTAACGCAGTGTTGCTGCGCATGAACGGTGGATGAGGCCAGCTACAACACATCTCTTCCCCTCCCCCACACCCTCCCTCTCTCTGGCTCCCTGCTACTGCCTCTCCCCATCCTCATCCTTCTCTCCAACACATTTCCCACCTCTTTCAGTCCGATTCCTCTCTACCACTCCTCAATATCCTCTCCTCTCTCTCTCTCATCTCTTGCTCTCTGTATGTACATGGTTCAAAGTCAGGAACATACAGTAACAGCAGCGTGTGAGAGACAGGAATTTAGGTCGGTGTTAAAAATAGTGCAGTGTGTGTGTGAGAGAGAAAAAACCCTCTGCAGGCCCTAGTCCAGTCCAGTCCAGTCTCGTCTCGTCCAGCCCAGTCCAGTCTCGTCTCGTCCAGCCCAGCCCAGTCCCGTCTAGTCCAGCCCAGTCTCGTCTAGTCCTGCCCAGTCCAGCCCAGCCTCGTCCAGTCCAGCCCAGTCCCGTCTAGTCCAGTCCAGCCCAGCCCCGTCTAGTCCAGCCCAGTCCCGTCTAGTCCAGTCCAGTCTCGTCTAGTCCAGCCCAGTCCAGCTTAGTCTCGTCTAGTCCAGCCCAGCCCAGTCCAGTCCAGTCTCATCTAGTCCAGCCCAGCCCAGTCCAGTCCAGTCTCGTCTAGTCCAGCCCAGTCCAGCCCAGTCTCGTCTAGTCCAGCCCAGCCCAGCCCAGTCCAGCCCAGTCCAGTCTAGTCCAGCCCAGCCCAGTCTCGTCTAGTCCAGCCCAGTCCAGCCCAGTCCAGTCTCGTCTAGTCCAGTCCAGTCTCGTCTAGTCCAGTCCAGTCCAGCCTCGTCTAGTCCAGCCCAGTCCCGTCTAGTCCAGCCCAGTCCCGTCTAGTCCAGCCCAGTCTCGTCTAGTCCTGCCCAGTCCAGCCCAGCTTCGTCTAGTCCAGCCCAGTCCAGCCCAGTCTCGTCTAGTCCAGCCCAGCCCAGCCCAGTCTAGTCCAGCCCAGCCCAGTCCAGTCTCGTCTAGTCCAGTCCAGTCTCGTCTAGTCCAGTCCAGCCCAGTCCAGCCCAGTCCAGTCCAGTCTCGTCCAGTCCAGTCCACTCTAGTCTAGTCCAGCCCAGTCCAGTCTCGTCTAGTCCAGCCCAGCCCTTCCTTTGTGTTTCTCTATAGCCTTCAGCAGCACTGCTCTCTTTGTCCCTGAATCCATTCCATAAGATGATTTCATACAGGTTCGCTGCTGTGTTTCACAGGGCAGTCTTTGGCAACACTATAACCTATTTTAATTACATAGGCATTATTCCAGAATGAGTATATCGGAATGTGATTGCTTGATGACAGATACATAGCATGTACCACTGCTAAAGCCAAGACAAAGAAGGTGAGTGTCAAATTGGTAAGTATCTGCTATGTAAGGCCTAATTACTTGTTCTAGATTGTTACAATGTAATTATATAGGTTACAGTCGATAATGCATGCTTACCTGATTGTCTGAATCATCAATGATCAGTTTGTCTCTCTGTGCTTGGGGGAGTGTATGTGTTCCGTCCAGACTAATGATGCTCTGACTGTAAGGTCTGACGTATTTCATATCACTCTGTCTGGAGTCAGTCGTTCCACACATATCGTAATTATACACCTGTCTCAGAGTTCCTGTGCCTCCTACGTCTGCGTAAAGGGGCGGGTAACAGGGAATAACTGGGAGATTCCCATTGGATTTGTAAAACATTTGGACCCGTCTCCATCTGTAGCATTTCACTGACAGTATGGCAATGATGGATACGATAAAGAGAAAGGAGACTACAGCTAAAGCCAAGACTAAGTAAAAAGTCAGGTTGTCATTGTACTCCTTGTCGTGCGTAA
Source organism: Oncorhynchus clarkii lewisi (assembly GCF_045791955.1). NCBI lineage: Eukaryota > Metazoa > Chordata > Actinopteri > Salmoniformes > Salmonidae > Oncorhynchus > Oncorhynchus clarkii. The sequence goes on from NC_092177.1 coordinate 26,459,805, forward strand.
AGTCAGTGAACTCCGAGAGCACTTCAGGGAAGCTGTCCGCCACCGCCACGTTAACATTGACTGTAGCTGAACGAGAGGGCTGCCCGTTGTCCTCCACTACAACAGTGAGCCTTTGTTTCACAGCATCTTTATCATTGACTTGGCGAATAGTTCTTATTTCTCCATTCTGTAAACCCACTTCAAACAGCGCCCTGTCTGTCGCTTTCTGCAGTTTATACGAGAGCCAGGCATTCTGTCCAGAGTCCACATCAACAGCCACCACTTTAGTGACAAGATAGCCCACATCTGCTGAACGAGGCACCATTTCAGACACCAGAGAGTTACTAGTCTGCACTGGGTACAGAACCTGCGGCGCGTTGTCGTTCTGGTCCTGAATCATTATTTTCACAGTCACATTGCTACTGAGAGGAGGGGAGCCTCCATCTTGCGCTTTTACGCGAATTTGGAACTCTTTTATTTGCTCATAGTCGAAAGAACGCACAGCAAAAATCTCCCCACTCTCTGCATTTACTGAAATGAACGCAGACGCCGACACTCCATTCACTTGATTATCACCAAGCAAATATGAAATACGCGCGTTGTTGCCAAAGTCTTTGTCGCTGGCCTTGACTGAAAATATCGACATTCCAGGTAAATTGTTCTCAATAACGAAAGCTGTGTATGATTGTCGTGTAAACAGGGGGGCGTTGTCATTCACATCTGATATTTTCAGTGTTACTGTCTTATTCGTGGAAAAAGATGGCGACCCTTCATCTGTGGCTGTTATTGTTATGTCATATTCAGACACAGTTTCACGGTCCAAAGCCTGGTCTGACACTAAACTGTAGAAATTGGAAGAGGATGACTTTATGCGGAAAGGTAAATCTGGACTAATAGAACACTTCACCTGACCGTTTTTACCTGAGTCTGAATCTTTGATATTGAGCAAGGCTATGACCGTCTCCGGGGCAGAGTCCTCGGGAATAGGGTTGGAGAATGAAATTATGCTAATCACGGGTGCATTGTCGTTCACGTCAGTAATTTCAATAAGCACTTTACTAGTATCTGTTAACCCCCCGTTGTCTGTCGCCTCTACATCTAGTTCATAATGCCTACATTGTTCGAAATCTAACAGACCACTTATGGTAATCTCACCAGTATGGGCGTCTATATTGAATAGAACTGAAGCACCCTCGGTATTTTGAGAAAATGAATACATCACCTCTCCATTTGTTTCCTGGTCTGCATCAGTGGCGCTCACTGTCAAGACAATCGTTCCCTTTGACGCATTTTCTGACACGACCACCCTATACAGTGACTGGCCAAATACAGGGGCATTGTCGTTTGCATCTAAGACAATAATATTGATTTTGACAGAGCCAGATTTCTGGGGGGTCCCGCCATCATAAGCAGTTAATATTAGTTTATGCTCTTCCTGTTTTTCTCTATCAAGTGCGCTCTGCAGAACCATTTCCACGTATTTCGTTCCATCAGAGCGAGATAGGGGTTTCAATTGAAAATGATCCGTAGGATTTAGTTGGTATGTTTGGAGAGTATTTAGAGCCACGTCGGGATCTTTTGCACCGTCGAGTGAAAAGCGAGTCCCAGGAGCCGCAGATTCACTTATTTGGAAATGCATTTCCTTTTTAGCAAAAGCAGGGGCATTGTCGTTAATATCTAATATTTCCACATCAATTCGATAGAGCTCCATCGGATTTTCAACGATGATCTGAAAATGCAGAGAGCAGGGAGATGCTTGGCCGCACAGCTCCTCTCTGTCTATCCTTTCTTTCACCACAAGCGTTCCTTTATCAACATTCAGACCGATGCACTCACTGCTGTCCTCAGTAAAGATCCGCGCTCGACCAGAATTCAACTTTTTTACATCCAAACCCAGATCCTGTACGATATTCCCCACGAGTGAGCCCTTCGCCATCTCCTCCGGGATGGAATAACGGACCTGGGCGCGCGCTACCCTTGCACCACAGAGACAGACAAACAGCATGACCCATGTATTCCATGTCCATATCCGCGAGCTGGTCCGCCCTGCGCCATGACAACAAAGATCGTCCATCTTCAGACTACTCAGCCTGAGAGAAAAAAACAATACAAAAACGAATGGCTCCACAACAATGAATAGTGCGTCACCAACACGTCCCAACGATTGTGTGGGCTCTTTTAGGAGACTAGTTCTGATGATACAGAAGTTGAGTCCTCTGCGCAGCTTGTGACGCAAAGAAGAGAGGGAGGGTCTACTATCTGAGACGTATATATACTGACACTAACCAACAGCGGCCCTTAGAGCCCTGAATAGATATTGCACAAATATCTGCACAAATATTAGGTTGCCATAAATTGTCAATGTTTGAGATTCTATTTATGAGGCAGAAATGAAATGATCAAATGTGAAATGTCCAAACCACTACAAACGTCAAAAACCCAATACCATGCGTTTTGTTTGATACTGTCTTGTTTTAATAGGCAAAGAAAAATCGGATGAAATGGTAACAGCACATGAAACGTATAACCTTGCTTTGAAATCGAACGAGATTTATAACCCAAACTACAGCTCTTGACAACGAAAACCTATATGCTGATGATGTAGCCACTTTGTTCTCACCTGGTTTTCCCCATCGTCATTGATCCGTTTGTCCCTCTGAGCGTGGGGGAGTGTCTGTGTTCCGTCCAGACTAATGATGCTCTGACTGTAAGGTCTGACGTATTTCATATCACTCTGTCTGGAGTCAGTCGTTCCAGACACATCGTAATTATACACCTGTCTCAGAGTTCCTGTGCCTCCCACGTCTGCGTAAAGGGGCGGGTAACAGGGAATAACTGGGAGATTCCCATTGGATTTGTAAAACATTTGCTCGCGTCTCCATCTGTAGCATTTCACTGACAGTATGGCAATGATGGATACGATAAAGAGAAAGGAGACTACAGCTAAAGCCAAGACTAAGTAAAAAGTCAGGTTGTCATTGTACTCCTTGTCGTGCGTAAAATCAGTGAACTCCGAGAGCACTTCGGGGAAGCTGTCCGCCACCGCCACGTTAACATTGACTGTAGCTGAACGAGAGGGCTGCCCGTTGTCCTCCACTACAACAGTGAGCCTTTGTTTCACAGCATCTTTATCAGTGACTTGGCGTACAGTTCTTATTTCTCCATTCTGTAAACCCACTTCAAACAGCGCCCTGTCTGTCGCTTTCTGCAGTTTATACGAGAGCCAGGCATTCTGTCCAGAGTCCACATCAACAGCCACCACTTTAGTGACAAGATATCCCACATCTGCTGAACGAGGAACCATTTCAGCCACCAGAGAGCTGCTAGTCTGGACTGGGTACAGAACCTGAGGCGTGTTGTCATTCTGGTCATGGATCATTATTTTCACAGTCACATTGCTACTGAGTGGAGGAGAGCCTCCATCCTGCGCTTTTACGCGGAACTGGAAATCCTTGATCTGCTCGTAGTCAAAAGAGCGCACTGAATGGATGACTCCACTATCAGCAGTAACGGACACATATGAGGAGACGGGCACTCCGTTAACCGAGGAGTCCTCCAGTATGTAAGAAACACGGGCATTCTGGTTCCAGTCAGCGTCTCTGGCTTTCACTGTGAATATAGAGATGACCGGTGTGTTGTTTTCTATAATGTAGGCCTCATATGAGCTCCTCTCAAAGACAGGCGCGTTGTCATTCACATCTGATATCTGTAAGGTGAGAGTGACGCTGCTGGAGAGCGAGGGCACTCCCTCATCAGAGCACGTCACACTGATGTTATACTCGGAGGCTCTCTCTCGATCCAAGTCACTGTCTGTTACTAAAGTAAAGAAATTATTCGTCGTTGATTTAATTGTAAATGGAATATTGTCGTTTATCGAACACTGTACTTGACCATTTTCACCTGAGTCTGGGTCTTGTACATTAATCATAGTTACTACAGTACCGGGTATAGAATCTTCTGTTATGACGTTAGTCTTGGACATAATATTAATAGCTGGTTTGTTGTCATTTATATCAATGACGTCAATAATTATTTTACACGAATCAGTCAGCCCACCGTCATCACTGGCCTGAACATGTATCTGATAGTGACGGGCCTTTTCATAATCAACATTTTCTTTTACTTTCAAATGTCCGTCGAATTCATTTATTTCAAAAATGTCTCGCACATCAGCAATTGTGTTTGAAATTGAATATGTTATCTTAGAATGTGCGCCTTTATCAGCGTCAAATGCGCTTACTGCAGCTACAACTGATCCTTTAGGGGCATTCTCAGTAATGGTAGCCTTGTATATTGGCTGTGTAAAGACAGGGGCATTGTCGTTGGCGTCCAGCACAGTGATATGGATCTGTGCAGTCCCAGACATCTGAGATTCGCCTCCATCAGTAGCTGTTAATACAAGGGAAATTTCCTCCTCTTTTTCTCGATCGAGAGGCTTCTGTAGAACCATTTCAACCATTTTCCCTCCATCTGGCTGATCTTTTAGTTTTATGGCAAAATGGTCGGTTTGCGTAAGGGAATAGCTCTGTAGGCCGTTAACGCCAACATCAGAATCCATCGCCCTCTCTAATAAGAATTTAGCCCCTGTCACAGCAGACTCACTGATTTTGAATTTAATTTCATTTTTTTCGAAACTGGGTGCATTATCATTAATATCTGTTATTTCAACCGTAATACTATAAAATTCCATCGGGTTCTCTAGAATAATCTGAAAATGTAAAGCGCAAGGCGTCGTCTGTCCGCAGAGTGATTCACGGTCTATTCTCTCTTTGATGAGGAGAACTCCCCTTTCTTTATTCAGCTCGATGTACTCTGCGCTGTCTCCTGTATAAACACGAGCTTTACCTGATATCAGTCTTTTAATATCTAAACCCAAGTCCTGCGCTATGTTACCAACTAAAGAGCCTTTCGCCATTTCCTCGGGAATGGAGTAACTAACCTGCCCATGTACTGAACTGAGAGAGAGGACCGAGATAAACAACAGTACTTGCCGTGTCATTGTTCTGTCCGACATTTTCCCTTCACCATGACACAACAAACACCATATAATCAGTTATGATAATAGTATATTTCCTTCAGGTGTAAACCGAGAAAATAAGAAAATGTTCTACTAATAATTCGTATCTCCAGAACAAAAGAATCTCAGCTCGGTGTCTCGGTGCTTAGTGTTCTCTGTAACCCGGACTGTGCGCTCTGCGTGCGGCTCTTTCTCTCTCTCATGTACGGAGATGATGGGGGAGGTACTGCTGCAAATGTGCTCTAAAACTGTAACACACTGACCAACAGCGTCCCTCTGAGTTAAATTCACTGAACTACAGAACACGAAAATTATTACAAGATATTTGGGCTGGTTTAAATCTGCATGGGATCAAATGCAGCACTATCATTCTATATCAACACATATCGGCCTAAGTATTAATGACCATGTAAACCAACATGACAGTAAGATGTGTATGAATTTAAACTATGCTAATATAGCACACTACAAGATACCCACTGATTTACAGCCTCTTTCAGCTGTCCATGACCATGGTGCTGAAATGGTCACATATCAGCGGAATGAAGAGTATGTCTGACCGTAAAACTTGCAAGTCCATATCTGATTTCAAACAGTTTAAATCACACGACGTATATTTTTTAGGGAAAAGATAATGATTCAAATATAACAGACCTCTCCTGGGGAGTCTGGTTCATCCAGGATGTTATTTTCACTCTGCATCCGCTGCATCGTCCCTGTAGAACTGGGGTCCATTATCAGTACGTTCTCGCTACAGGGTCTGACGAACTTACAGTCACTCTTTCTGGAGTCAGTCGTCCTGCACACCTCGTAATTGTACACGTGCTGTAGAGTTCCTGTCCCCAAAGTGTCTGCGTAACGCGGTGGATAATACGGAATAACCGGGAGATTGGAATGATAGAGGACGCGAGACTGTCTCCATCTGTGTATTTTCACTGATATAATAACCACTAAACACGTGACGAACAGAAATGAGACTACAGCTAAAGCCAAGACTAAGTAAAAAGTCAGATTGTCATTGTAGTCCTTGTCGTGCGTAAAGTCAGTGAACTCCGAGAGCACTTCAGGGAAGCTGTCCGCCACCGCTACGTTAACATTGACTGTAGCTGAACGAGAGGGCTGCCCGTTGTCCTCCACTACAACAGTGAGCCTTTGTTTCACAACATCTTTATCATTGACTTGGCGAATAGTTCTTATTTCTCCATTCTGTAAGCCCACTTCAAACAGCGCTCTGTCTGTCGCTTTCTGCAGTTTATACGAGAGCCAGGCATTCTGTCCAGAGTCCACATCAACAGCCACCACTTTAGTGACAAGATAGCCCACATCTGCTGAACGAGGCACCATTTCAGCCACCAGAGAGCTGCTAGTCTGGACTGGGTACAGAACCTGAGGCGCGTTGTCGTTCTGGTCCTGGACTAATATTCTAACAGCGACCACTGAACTGAGAGGAGGAGAGCCTCCATCCTGCGCTTTTACACGGAACTGGAAATCCTTGATCTGCTCGTAGTCAAAAGAGCGCACTGCATGGATGACTCCACTATCAGCACTAACGGACACATATGAGGAGACGGGCACTCCGTTAACCGAGGAGTCCTCCAGTATGTAAGAAACACGGGCATTCTGGTTCCAGTCAGCGTCTCTGGCGTTCACTGTGAATGTAGAGAGGCCCGGTGTGTTGTTTTCTATAATGTAGGCCTCATATGAGCTCCTCTCAAAGACGGGCGCGTTGTCATTCACATCTGATATCTGTAAGGTGAGAGTGACGCTGCTGGAGAGCGAGGGCACTCCCTCATCAGAGCACGTCACACTGATGTTATACTCAGAGGCTCTCTCTCGGTCCAAGTCACTGTCTGTTACTAGACTGTAAAAGGCGTTGGATATGGATTTAATGGTGAATGGAATGTTTTCATTTATTCCACAGTGTACCTGTCCGTTACTATCAGAATCTGGGTCGTTAACGCTGATCATGGCTATAACTGTATTAGAGATAGAGTCTTCCGCTATTGAACTAGACTTAGACATTATAATAATAATGGGGCTGTTGTCATTGACGTCAATAACATCTATGATTATTTTACTGGAATCAGAAAGCCCTCCTTCGTCCATTGCCTCGATAAACATTTGATAATATTTTGCCTTTTCATAATCTACATGACCGATTAGTCTAAATTCACCACTTTCGCTGTCTAACTCAAAGAGATCAGTACTGCTGGAGAAAGAATAGCTAACCATGCTATTAGACCCTTTATCCGCATCAGAGGCGCTAACAGTGGCCAATAAGGCTCCTTTAGGTGAATTCTCAACAACCGTTGCTTTGTAAATCTCCTGCGTAAAAACAGGTGCATTGTCGTTTATATCTAACACTGTAACATGTATCTGCACTGTTCCAGATAGCTGCGGTTCGCCTCCGTCTATAGCTGTTAATACTAAAGATAGCTGCTCCTGTTTCTCCCGATCTAAAGGCTTCTGCAAAACCATCTCTACCTTTTTACTTCCATCGGGTTGATTTTTTAGTTTTAAATGAAAAAAATCAATGGGATTAAGAGTGTAGCTCTGGAGACAGTTAAGATCAACGTCAGGATCTATTGCTATCTCCAGCATAAATGTAGCGCCAATTGCTGCAGACTCACTGATTTCAAAACGTTTCTCTGTCTTCTTAAAACTAGGAGCATTATCGTTTACATCTGTAATCTCAACAGTTACCCGAAAGAATTCCATGGGGTTTTCTAGAATTATCTGAAAATGCAATGCACATGGCGTTGTCATTCCGCAGAGAGTTTCACGGTCTATTCTGTCTTTGATGAGGAGAACTCCCCTTTCTTTGTTCAGCTCGATGTACTCTGCGCTGTCTCCAGTAAAAATACGAGCTTTACCTGATTTCAGTCTTTTGATATCTAAATCTAAATCCTGCGCTATGTTACCTACTAAAGAGCCCTTCGCCATTTCCTCGGGAATGGAGTAACTGACCTGCCCGTGTACTGAACTGAGAGAGAGGACCGAGATAAACAACAGTACTTGCCGTGTCATTGTTCTGTCCGACATTTTCTTTCCCATATCAAACAAAAAACACGTTACAATCCGTAAAGAACGCCGTGATATTTCATTAGTTTTCACTGTTTAGTGAAGAAAAAATATGTCGCTAAACTCCACCACTCTGGAACAAAATAATCTCAGCTCTGTGTCTCTGTGCTTAGTGTTCTCTGTAACCCGGACTGTGCGCTCTGCATGCGGCTCTTTCTCTCTCTAATATAGCGAGATGATGGGGGAGGTACTGCTGCAAATCCGCTCTAAAACTACAACACACTGACCGACAGCGTCCCTTTGAGTTCAATCTACTGAACAACAGATATACTTAAAAATAAACACCTTCCAACATATTTGGGAAGGTATGAATCTCCATGGAATAAACACAGCATTATCAAGCTTAACCCAACCCAGTAATGTAGGCTATATAAACACATTTCAGCCAATGTATGTAGGATAAAGGTAAACCATGATGCCAGTAGTATGTGGACAAGAAATATAAACAAAATACACGTTACGCTAAACTAATCCTCGGGATAGAAAGCAACTTTCTGCAACTATAACCAGCACTATGGTATTACTGTGGATTTTGTAGGATACAGAAAACGTGTATATACTTATGAATCGAATTTCTAGTACGTAAAACGTTTGGTCATCTTTACAAAGGTTAGTCGATATCCCTGTATAATTCACTCTTTACTATGTTACAGGGTCTATTGCAATACAGCCGCTTTGGAGAGCGGCGCTGTTCACGACCGTGGTGCTGAAATGGCCAAATATCAGTGAAATTCAGAGCACTTCTGACCATGGAACCTTCGCAGGTATAAAGACAAGATTTAGAAACAGCTAAAATCGGAAAGAAACAGATACAAATGTACATGTCGCAGTTCAACCTTATATTAAAGGGAAGGATAATGATTCAAATATAACAGACCTCTAGTGGGGAGTCTGTTTCATCCAGGATGTTATTTTCACTCTGCATCCGCTGCATTGTCCCTGTAGAACTGGGGTCCATTATCAGTACGTTCTGACTACAGGGTCTGACGAACTTACAGTCACTCTTTCTGGAGTCAGTCGTCCTGCACACCTCGTAATTGTACACGTGCTGTAGAGTTCCTGTCCCCAAGGTGTCTGCGTAACGCGGTGGATAATACGGAATAACCGGGAGATTGGAATGATAGAGGACGCGAGACTGTCTCCATCTGTATATTTTCACTGATATAATAACCACTAAACATGTGATGAACAGAAATGAGACTACAGCCAAAGCCAAGACTAAGTAAAAAGTCAGGTTGTCATTGTACTCCTTGTCGTGCGTAAAGTCAGTGAACTCCGAGAGCACTTCAGGGAAGCTGTCCGCCACCGCTACGTTAACATTGACTGTAGCTGAACGAGAGGGCTGCCCGTTGTCCTCCACTACAACAGTGAGTCTTTGTTTCACAGCATCTTTATCATTGACTTGGCGATTAGTTCTTATTTCTCCATTCTGTAAACCCACTTCAAACAGCGCCCTGTCTGTCGCTTTCTGCAGTTTATACGAGAGCCAGGCATTCTGTCCAGAGTCCACATCAACAGCCACCACTTTAGTGACAAGATATCCCACATCTGCTGAACGAGGCACAATTTCAGCCACCAGAGAGCTGCTAGTCTGGACAGGGTACAGAACCTGAGGCGCGTTGTCGTTCTGATCCTGGATGAAGATGGTGACAGTAGCATTACTACTGAGTGGAGGAGAGCCTCCATCCTGCGCTTTTACGCGGAACTGGAAATCCTTGATCTGCTCGTAGTCAAAAGAGCGCACTGAATGGACGACTCCACTATCAGCACTAACGGACACATATGAGGAGACGGGCACTCCGTTAACCGAGGAGTCCTCCAGTATGTAAGAAACACGGGCATTCTGGTTCCAGTCAGCGTCTCTGGCTTTCACTGTGAATATAGAGAGGCCCGGTGTGTTGTTTTCTATAATATAAGCCTCATATGAGCTCCTCTCAAAGACAGGCGCGTTGTCATTCACATCTGATATCTGTAAGGTGAGAGTGACGCTGCTGGAGAGCGAGGGCACTCCCTCATCAGAGCACGTCACACTGATGTTATACTCAGACGCTCTCTCTCGGTCCAAGTCACTATCGGTTACTACAGTAAAGAAATTATTCGATGTTGATTTCATTGAAAACGGGATGTTTTCGTCAATAGAGCACTGCACTCTGCCATTATCACCAGAATCTGGGTCTTGAATATTCATCATAGTTACGACAGTACCTGCTTTAGCATCTTCGGAGATCACGTTTGATTTAGACATAATGTTAATATTAGGCGTATTATCATTGGTGTCAACTACTTCAACTATGACTTTGCATGAATCTGTAAGGCCTCCGTCATCACTTGCCCGCAGGCTGATCTGAAAACGTCGTGTGTTTTCGTAATCAACATTTCCTATCACTCTAATCTCGCCACTGTCCTCGTCAACGTCAAACATTTCTCTGACATCATCTAAAGTGTTTCGAACTGAATAGGTTACTTTGCTGTTTGATCCATGATCGGCATCTGATGCACTCACTGAAGTTACAAGTGTTCCTTTTGGGGAATGCTCAGTAACGGTAGCTTTATATGTATGCTGCGTAAAAACGGGTGGATTGTCATTGGCGTCTAGCACTGTGATGAGTATCTGCATTGTTCCTGATAGCCGAGGCTCTCCTCCATCTGCTGCTGTTAATACCAGAGATATTTGTTCTTCTCTTTCACGATCTAGAGGTTTCTTTAAAACCATCTCTACATTTTTATTGCCATCGGCTTGATTATGCAATTCAAGAGCAAAATGATCGGTTGGTTTCAACGTATAGCTTTGTAGGCCATTGATACCGACATCCTGATCCATTGCTCCGTCTAATATAAATTTTGCTCCACTGACTGCAGACTCACTTATTTTAAATTGTACGTCACTCTTTTCAAATGATGGAATATTGTCGTTAACATCCGTTATTTCAACAGTTATGGTGTAAAATTCCATCGGGTTCTCTAGAATAATCTGAAAATGTAGTGCACAAGGCGTCCTCTGTCCGCAGAGTGATTCACGGTCTATTCTCTCTTTGATGAGGAGAACTCCCCTTTCTTTATTCAGCTCGATGTACTCTGCGCTGTCTCCTGTATAAATACGAGCTTTACCTGATTTCAGTCTTTTAATATCTAAACCCAGATCCTGCGCTATGTTACCAACTAAAGAGCCTTTCGCCATTTCCTCGGGAATGGAGTAACTAACCTGCCCGTGTACTGAACTGAGAGAGAGGACCGAGATAAACAACAGTACTTGCCGTGTCATTGTTCTGTCCGACATTTTCCCTTCAACATGAAGCATCAAACACCATATAATCAGTTATGATAATAGTATATTTCCTTCAGGTGTAAACCGAGAAAATAAGAAAATGTTCTACTAATAATCCGTATCTCCAGAACAAAAGAATCTCAGCTCGGTGTCTCGGTGCTTAGTGTTCTCTGTAACCCGGACTGTGCGCTCTGCGTGCGGCTCTTTCTCTCTCTCATGTACGGAGAAGATGGGGGAGGTACTGCTGCAAATGTGCTCTAATACTGCAACACACTGACCAACAGCGTCCCTCTGAGTTAAATTCACTGAACTACAGAACACGAAAATTATTACAAGATATTTGGGCTGTTTTAAATCTGCATGGGATCAAATGCAGCACTATCATTCTATATCAACACATATCGGCCTAAGTATTAATGACCATGTAAACCAACATGACAGTAAGATGTGTATGAATTTAAACTATGCTAATATAGCACACTACAAGACACCCACTGATTTACAGCCTCTTTCAGCTGTCCATGACCATGGTGCTGAAATGGTCACATATCAGCGGAATGAAGAGCATGTCTGACCATTAAATCTTGCAGGTATATATTGGATTTCAAACAGGTAAAATCACGCGATGGATAAACAACAGAAAATCGTTTGTTAGGGAAAAGATAACGATTCAAATATAACAGACCTCTGCTGGGGAGTCTGGTTCATCCAGGATGTTATTTTCACTCTGCATCCGCTGCATCGTCCCTGTAGAACTGGGGTCCATTATCAGTACGTTCTGACTACAGGGTCTGACGAACTTACAGTCACTCTTTCTGGAGTCAGTCGTCCTGCACACCTCGTAATTGTACACGTGCTGTAGAGTTCCTGTCCCCAAAGTGTCTGCGTAACGCGGTGGATAATACGGAATAACCGGGAGATTGGAATGATAGAGGACGCGAGACTGTCTCCATCTGTATATTTTCACTGATATAATAACCGCTAAACATGTGATGAACAGAAATGAGACTACAGCTAAAGCCAAGACTAAGTAAAAAGTCAGGTTGTCATTGTACTCCTTGTCGTGCGTAAAGTCAGTGAACTCCGAGAGCACTTCAGGGAAGCTGTCCGCCACCGCTACGTTAACATTGACTGTAGCTGAACGAGAGGGCTGCCCGTTGTCCTCCACTACAACAGTGAGTCTTTGTTTCACAGCATCTTTATCATTGACTTGGCGATTAGTTCTTATTTCTCCATTCTGTAAACCCACTTCAAACAGCGCCCTGTCTGTCGCTTTCTGCAGTTTATACGAGAGCCAGGCATTCTGTCCAGAGTCCACATCAACAGCCACCACTTTAGTGACAAGATAGCCCACATCTGCAGAACGAGGCACCATTTCAGCCACCAGAGAGCTGCTCGTCTGGACTGGATACAGAACCTGAGGCGCGTTGTCATTCTGGTCCTGGATCAATATTTTCACAGTCACATTGCTACTGAGAGGAGGAGAGCCTCCATCCTGCGCTTTTACGCGGAACTGGAAATCCTTGATCTGCTCGTAGTCAAAAGAGCGCACTGAATGGATGACTCCACTATCAGCACTAACGGACACATATGAGGAGACGGGCACTCCGTTAACCGAGGAGTCCTCCAATATGTAAGAAACACGGGCATTCTGGTTCCAGTCAGCGTCTCTGGCTTTCACTGTGAACATAGAGAGGCCCGGTGTGTTGTTTTCTATAATATAAGCCTCATATGAGCTCCTCTCAAAGACAGGCGCGTTGTCATTCACATCTGATATCTGTAAGGTGAGAGTGACGCTGCTGGAGAGAGAGGGCACTCCCTCATCAGAGCACGTCACAGTGATGTTATACTCTGAGGCTCTCTCTCGATCCAAGTCACTGTCAGTTACTAAACTAAAGAAATTATTCGACGAGGATTTCATCGCAAATGGAATGTTTTCATTGATGGAACATTGGACTTTCCCATTTTCACCAGAGTCTGGGTCTTGCACATTGATCATCGTTAAGACTGTATCGATTTTGGCATCTTCGGAGATCACGTTTGATTTTGACATAATGTTAATATTAGGCTTATTATCATTGGTGTCAACTACTTCAACTACCACTTTGCATGAATCTGTAAGTCCTCCGTCATCACTTGCCCTTAAATTGATCTGAAAATTCCGTGTCTTTTCATAATCAATATTTCCAATCAATCTAATCTCACCGTTGTCCTCGTTTACTTCAATAAGTCCACGAACATAATCTAACGTGTTTGTAATTGAGTACGTAATTTTACCGTTTGAGCCATGATCTGCATCTGATGCGCTGACTGAAGATATAACTGTACCTTTTGGGTCATTCTCAGTTACAGTTGCTTTGTAAATCTCCTGAGTAAAAATTGGCGCATTATCATTGACGTCTAGTACGGTGATGAGTATCTGCATTGTCCCTGACATACGCGGCTCGCCACCATCCACAGCTGTCAACACTAAAGTAACATCCTCATGCTTCTCTCGATCTAGAGGTTTCTGCAAAACCATCTCAACCTTCTTATTCCCATCTGCTTGATTAACCAATTTCAGAGCGAAATTATCAGTTGGTTTCAACGTATAGCTCTGGAGGCCATTGATACCGACGTCAAGATCTATGGCTCTCTCTAACACGAATTTTGCTCCATTGACTGCAGACTCACTGATTTTGAATTTGATTTCGTTCTTTTCAAAGGTTGGAGGGTTGTCATTCATATCTGTAATTTCAACCGTAATACTATAAAATTCCATCGGGTTCTCTAGAATAATCTGAAAATGTAAAGCGCAAGGCGTCGTCTGTTCACAGAGCGCTTCACGGTCTATTCTCTCTTTGATGAGGAGAACTCCCCTTTCTTTATTCAGCTCGATGTACTCTGCGCTGTCTCCTGTATAAACACGAGCTTTACCTGATATCAGTCTTTTTATATCTAAACCCAGATCCTGCGCTATGTTACCGACTAAAGAGCCTTTCGCCATTTCCTCGGGAATGGAGTAACTGACCTGCCCGTGTACTGAACTGAGAGAGAGGACCGAGATAAACAACAGTACTTGCCGTGTCATTGTTCTGTCCGACATTTTCCCTTCAACATGAAACAAGGACATTATAATCCGTAAAGAAGTCTGTGATATTATATTCCTTTGAAGTTAAAAAAAATCCAAGTAAAATTACTCAACAATCCGTAGCTCTGTCTCTGGTACAAAATAACATCAGCTCCGTGTCTCCGTGCTTAGTGTTCTCTGTAACCCAGACAATGCGCTCTGCATGCGGCTCTTTCTCTCTCTCCAATATATCGAGATTATGGGGGAGGTACTGCTGCAAATCCGCTCTAAAACCGCAACACACTGACCAACAGCGTCCCTCAGAGTTCAATCTACTGAACAACAGATACACTGTTAAAAAAGGAAACAATGTCCAATAAACAATATATTGGAAGGTGTGAATCTTCATGGAATAAATCACAGTGCTATAACGCTTTGGCCATCTCATGTAACAACACGGCAATGTATTGAGGAGAATTGTAAATCAAGGTGCCAGAAATATGTGGACAACAAATGTCATACAAAACACACCTTGCATGAAGCTGTAGGCTACATCTTGACAGAAAGCAAGTTTCAGTAGTCTAAAACAAGCAGTATGATATAATGTGCATTGTGTAGGGCAAGTAAAATAAACGTATCAATCAAATTAATGTTGCATAAACCGTTAGCCTCACCTTTACAAGCGTTAGGCAATATCCAGTACGATTTACTCTACTATTAAATAGGGTCCACTGAAATACAGCCGCTTTCCATGACCATGGTGCTGAAATGGCACATTAGTGGAATGAGGATAATTTCTCATGATGGAATGTTCCCCGGAATACAAACTCGATTTAAAACAATTAGAATATTTTTCGGGAAAAGATAAGGATTTAAATATAACAGACCTCTGCTGGGGAGTCTGGTTCATCCAGGATGTTATTTTCACTCTGCATCCGCTGCATCGTCCCTGTAGAACTGGGGTCCATTATCAGTACGTTCTGACTACAGGGTCTGACGAACTTACAGTCACTCTTTCTGGAGTCAGTCGTCCTGCACACCTCGTAATTGTACACGTGCTGTAGAGTTCCTGTCCCCAAAGTGTCTGCGTAACGCGGTGGATAATACGGAATAACCGGGAGATTGGAATGATAGAGGACGCGAGACTGTCTCCATCTGTATATTTTCACTGATATAATAACCACTAAACATGTGATGAACAGAAATGAGACTACAGCCAAAGCCAAGACTAAGTAAAAAGTCAGGTTGTCATTGTACTCCTTGTCGTGCGTAAAGTCAGTGAACTCCGAGAGCACTTCAGGGAAGCTGCCCGCCACCGCTACGTTAACATTGACTGTAGCTGAACGAGAGGGCTGCCCGTTGTCCTCCACTACAACAGTGAGCTTTTGTTTTACAGCATCTTTATCAGTGACTTGGCGAATAGTTCTTATTTCTCCATTCTGTAAACCCACTTCAAACAGCGCCCTGTCTGTCGCTTTCTGCAGTTTATACGAGAGCCAGGCATTCTGTCCAGAGTCCACATCAACAGCCACCACTTTAGTGACAAGATAGCCCACATCTGCTGAACGAGGCACCATTTCAGCCACCAGAGAGCTGCTAGTCTGGACTGGATACAGAACCTGAGGCGTGTTGTCATTCTGGTCATGGATCATTATTTTCACAGTCACATTGCTACTGAGTGGAGGAGAGCCTCCATCTTGCGCTTTTACACGGAACTGGAAATCCTTGATCTGCTCGTAGTCAAAAGAGCGCACTGCATGGATGACTCCACTATCAGCACTAACGGACACATATGAGGAGACGGGAACTCCGTTAACCGAGGAGTCCTCCAGTATGTAAGAAACACGGGCATTCTGGTTCCAGTCAGCGTCTCTGGCTTTCACTGTGAATATAGAGAGCCCCGGTGTGTTGTTTTCTATAATGTAGGCCTCATATGAGCTCCTCTCAAAGACAGGCGCGTTGTCATTCACATCTGATATCTGTAAGGTGAGAGTGACGCTGCTGGAGAGCGAGGGCACTCCCTCATCAGAGCACGTCACACTGATGTTATACTCAGACGCTCTCTCTCGGTCCAAGTCACTGTCTGTTACTAAAGTAAAGAAATTATTCGTCGTTGATTTAATTGTAAATGGAATATTGTCGTTTATCGAACACTGTACTTGACCATTTTCACCTGAGTCTGGGTCTTGTACATTAATCATAGTTACTACAGTACCGGGTATAGAATCTTCTGTTATGACGTTAGTCTTGGACATAATATTAATAGCTGGTTTGTTGTCATTTATATCAATGACGTCAAGAATGATTTTACACGAATCAGTCAGTCCCCCGTCATCACTGGCTTGTATATGTATCTGATAATGGTGAGATTTTTCATAGTCTATTTCCCCAGTTAATATAACTTCACCATCAACGTAATTAATTTCAAACATTTCAGGAAAATCGTCCTGTGTATTTGTTACTGAGTATGTTATTTTGCCATTAGTGCCCTGATCAGCATCGTGTGCACTGACCTTAGTAACAACTGTACCTTTCTGTGCATTCTCAGTAATTGTAGCTCTGTAAATCGGCTGCGTAAAAACTGGGGCATTGTCATTGGCGTCTAACACGGTGACGTGTATCTGTGCAGTACCAGATATCTGAGGCTCTCCTCCATCCATTGCTGTCAACACTATTGATATTTGCTCTTGTTTTTCTCGGTCTAGAGACTTCTGTAAAATCATTTCGACATTTTTACCACCACCTGCCTGATTTTGCAGTTTTAGTGCAAAATTACCATTTGAACTGAGAGAATAGCTTTGGAGGCCATTAATGCCAACGTCTGGATCTATAGCTCTCTCTAAAATGAATTTAGCTCCCGTCAGAGCTGACTCGCTAATTCTAAACCTGATATCACTTTTCTTGAAAACCGGTGGGTTGTCATTGACATCAGTTACCTCAACAGTAATGGAATAAAATTCCATCGGGTTCTCTAGAATAATCTGAAAATGTAGCGCGCAAGGCGTCGTCTGTCCGCAGAGTGCTTCACGGTCTATTCTGTCTTTGATGAGGAGAACTCCCCTTTCTTTATTCAGCTCGATGTACTCTGCGCTGTCTCCTGTATAAATACGAGCTTTACCTGATTTCAGTCTTTTAATATCTAAACCCAAATCCTGCGCTATGTTACCAACTAAAGAGCCTTTCGCCATTTCCTCAGGAATGGAGTAACTGACCTGCCCGTGTACTGAACTGAGAGAGAGGACCGAGATAAACAACAGTACTTGCCGTGTCATTGTTCTGTCCGACATTTTCCCTTCAACATGAAACAACAAGCGCCTTATAATCCGATAAGAGAACAGTATAATTCCTTAAAATGTATGTCCAACAAATAATAAAAAAAATACCAATAATCCTTATTTTGGGAACAAAAGAGTCTCAGCTCTGTGTCTCGGTGCTTAGTGTTCTCTGTAACCCGGACTGTGCGCTCTGCATGCGGCTCTTTCTCTCTCTAATATAGCTGGATGATGGGGGAGGTACTGCTGCAAATCCGCTCTAAAACTACAACACACTGACCAACAGCGTCCCTCTGAGTTCAATCTACTGAACAACAGATACTTAAAAAATAAACACATTCCAATATATTTGGGAAGGTCTAGGTCTACATGGAGTAAAGCACAGCATTATCAAGCTTAACCCAACCCAGTAATGTAGGGAATTTAATAACATATGACCTTTCTATACATCTGCCCTGACCGACTCAGTAAGTAGGGCTCTTGGGGGGGGGGGGGGGGGGGGGGGGTTTAAAGGAAAAACAAAAACACTCAAAGATATTGGTTGTGCCACGTACTCCATCCAAACTGTATCAGACAGATATGCGTGTCCTGTTTTCGACAATTCAGCAGAAATGTGGGGTGCTAAGAGGTATCTCCAAAACGAACGTATCCATAACAGTACGTTATTTTGTAGGTACCCACAATGTTTGCATCTATACTGGCAATAACTGGGAACATGGGCTGAGAACCCTATGAGATGAGATGGAAGGCGTATATGGTGAGACTTTGGAATAGACCGTTGGATATACCAACTGCCAGAATAGTCAGCAAAGTTTTTCCAGTTGGATCTCTCCATAAGGGGAGCCTGGGCAACTGCAATGTCTGACATTTTCCAACAGTCTGACTGTGAACAGTTGTACGAAAAAACAATTAAGTGAGACATAGACGCTGTTAAAAAACAACTGATTATGCAATATGAAAATAAATGAGTGGAGGAGATTAATCATAAACCCAAATGAAGAACCTTTTGTTTGATTAAGGGTGAATTCGTGTGTGAGAGATATATTATGAACAACCTAGATATAAGCAAGAGGTCGCCATGTGCCCAGGTAAGTGAAACAAGTCGGTGTAATGGTGAAATGGAAAAGAAAAGACTATACAACTATTGTAACCTCGAAGAAATAGAGAATGGAATTAATTTGATCCTCTACTGGCCTTTCTACCACAATATATGCTTGTCTTTATTGCAGAAAGCCCACCAGATAAATCCTGAAATGATGTGGCTGAGCCATGAGGAAAAACGGACAAGTTTTTTTGTCCATTGTGCAATTCTGTTTGCGGATTTTTTTTAGATAAAGCCTGGAATTAAAGGAAAATGGCGACCTATAATTCAATTAAACAAATAAGTAGCTCCTATATAGCAAATGGCACGTATGTATATAAAATGTGTGTAGACCTGTCTCACTCTTGAATCATCTCTTTGTGCCACACTTGGTTCAAATGCCTTCCGTTTCATTTTTCTGAAATTATTTATTTCCATATTTATTTTATAATTTTTCCTGCTCTAGGAATAAAATGACTGCTTGGATAACCTTATTTACTATTATGTATTGATTTCTTTATCACGCTTTATGCGGTGAGAACTGCACAGAACACTGTAAGAATTATCACAGTGCCTTATTGTAATGTTTTTGTCAATGGGTTGCAAACTGGCGATTTGACAAGAAAATAAAATGTAATTCATTAATTCAAATAAGACAATGTATCTAGGATCAATGTAAACCATGATACAAGAAGTAACTGGGGAAGAAAGGTCAAACAAAATACACCTTGCGTGAAGCTAATCACCGGGACAGATTGCAACTTTCTGCAACTATAACAGTATGGCATTACTGTGCATTATGTAGGCTACTGAAAACCTGTATATACACACATATGAATACAATTTATAGTACAGAAAACGTTTGCCTCTTATTTACAAAGATCAAGCAATATCCCAGTTTAATTGACTCTTTACAATGTTAAAGGGTCTATTGAAATACAGCCGCTTTGCAGAGCAGCGCTGACCACGAATGTGGTGCTGAAATGGCCACATAACAGTTGAATGAAGAGCATTTGTGACCACGGAAACTTCCCAGGTCCACAGAGTCGATGTAGAAACAGTTAAAATAAAACATTAAAAACAAACTAATTTACACCATGCTTCAACATTTTTGATTTAGGGGAAGGATAATGACTCAAATATAACAGACCTCTGCTGGGGAGTCTGTTTCATCCAGGATGTTATTTTCACTCTGCATCCGCTGCATCGTCCCTGTAGAACTGGGGTCCATTATCAGTACGTTCTGACTACAGGGTCTGACGAACTTACAGTCACTCTTTCTGGAGTCAGTCGTCCTGCACACCTCGTAATTGTACACGTGCTGTAGAGTTCCTGTCCCCAAGGTGTCTGCGTAACGCGGTGGATAATACGGAATAACCGGGAGATTGGAATGATAGAGGACGCGAGACTGCCTCCATCTGAATATTTTCACTGATATAATAACCACTAAACATGTGATGAACAGAAATGAGACTACAGCCAAAGCCAAGACTAAGTAAAAAGTCAGGTTGTCATTGTACTCCTTGTCGTGCGTAAAGTCAGTGAACTCCGAGAGCACTTCAGGGAAGCTGTCCGCCACCGCCACGTTAACATTGACTGTAGCTGAGCGAGAGGGCTGCCCGTTATCCTCCACTACAACAGTGAGCCTTTGTTTCACAGCATCTTTATCATTGACTTGGCGTATAGTTCTTATTTCTCCATTCTGTAAGCCCACTGCAAACAGCGCCCTGTCTGTCGCTTTCTGCAGTTTATACGAGAGCCAGGCATTCTGTCCAGAGTCCACATCAACAGCCACCACTTTAGTGACAAGGTAGCCCGCATCTGCTGAACGAGGCACCATTTCAGCCACCAGAGAGCTGCTAGTCTGGACTGGATACAGAACCTGAGGCGTGTTGTCATTCTGGTCCTGGATCATTATTTTCACAGTCACATTGCTACTGAGTGGAGGAGAGCCTCCATCCTGCGCTTTTACGCGGAACTGGAAATCCTTGATCTGCTCGTAGTCAAAAGAGCGCACTGCATGGATGACTCCACTATCAGCACTAACGGACACATATGAGGAGACGGGCACTCCGTTAACCGAGGAGTCCTCCAGTATGTAAGAAACACGGGCATTCTGGTTCCAGTCAGCGTCTCTGGCTTTCACTGTGAATATAGAGATGCCCGGTGTGTTGTTTTCTGTAATGTAGGCCTCATATGAGCTCCTCTCAAAGACAGGCTCGTTGTCATTCACATCTGATATCTGTAAGGTGAGAGTGACGCTGCTGGAGAGAGAGGGCAGTCCCTCATCAGAGCACGTCACAGTGATGTTATACTCAGAGGCTCTCTCTCGGTCAAAGTCACTGTCAGTTACTAGGCTATAGAAATTGTTTGAGGTCGATCTCATCACAAAGGGAATATTTTCTTCAATACAGCACTGTACTTTTCCATTTTCACCAGAATCTGGGTCTTGAATATTCATCATTGTTACGACAGTACCCTGTTTAGCATCCTCAGATATGGCACTCGTCTTTGACATGATGTTAATAGCTGGTTTGTTATCATTCATATCGATTACGTCAATAATTACCTTACAGGAATCTGTATGACCTCCTTGGTCCCTCGCTTGAACATTAATCTGATAATGTTTAAGTATTTCATAATCAATGTCCCCGACTAATTTAACTATACCGTCATCTCGACCTATTTCAAAAATATCATTCGACGCCTCAGCTGTATTCGAAATGGAATACGTAACTCTCCCATTTTGTCCTTGATCAGCGTCAGACGCGCTGACAGTGGTTAAAACGACGCCTTTATGGGCGTTCTCGGTTACACGAGCCTTGTAAACAGCTTCCGAACAAACGGGCGCATTATCATTGGCGTCTAGTACAGTGATGAGTATCTGCATTGTTCCTGATAGCTGAGGCTCTCCTCCATCTACAGCTGTCAACAACAGAGATATCTGCTCCTGTTTTTCGCGATCTAGAGGTTTCTGTAAAACCATCTCTACATTTTTACCACCATCAGGGAGACTATGCATTTCCAAAATGAAATTCTCGGTGGGTTTGAGAAAATATATTTGGAGGTCATTATGACCAACGTCATCGTCAACGGCTCTCTCGAGGACGAGTCTAGCTCCTGTTAAAGCAGACTCGCTTATTTCAAATTTGACTTCATTATTTTTGAAAATAGGAACATTGTCATTTACATCTCTAATTTCAACTGTAACTGTATAAAATTCCATCGGGTTCTCTAGAATAATCTGAAAATGTAAAGCGCAAGGCGTCGTCTGTCCGCAGAGTGATTCACGGTCTATTATCTCTTTGATGAGGAGAACTCCCCTTTCTTTATTCAGCTCGATGTACTCTACGCTGTCTCCTGTATAAATACGAGCTTTACCTGATTTCAGTCTTTTTATATCTAAACCCAAATCCTGCGCTATGTTACCGACTAAAGAGCCTTTCGCCATTTCCTCGGGAATGGAGTAACTAACCTGCCCGTGTACTGAACTGAGAGAGAGGACCGAGATAAACAACAGTACTTGCCGTGTCATTGTTCTGTCCGACATTTTCCCTTCAACATGAAACAACAAGGACATTATAATCCCTTAAGCAATTTGCGAAATTCTGTCATAAGTAAATCCCGTAAAGAATAACATTTTCTCCCAATAATCCGTATATAATGGAACAAAAGAAGCTCAACTCCGTATCTCTGTGCTTAGTGTTCTCTGTAACCCGGAATGTGCTCTCTGCGTGAAGCTCGTTCTGCCTCTAATATATCGACATAATGGGGAGGTACTGCAGCAAATGTGCTCTAAAACTGCAACACACTGACCAACAGCGTCCCTTTGAGTTTGATCCACTCAACTACAGATAAACTTCAAAAATAAACACATTCCAACATATTTTGGAAGATTTGAGTCTCCAAAGATTAAACCATAGCCCTGTCATGCTTTACCCAACATAGGCTATATCAAAACCTCTTGGCCAACTGTAAAAGTAGATGCCACTGGATGTTAACGAGTGATCTCAAACAAGACTCATGTTGCTTTAAACTATAGCCTACATAACAAAAGAACACACATTTCTAAAATCTGATGTATGGTAGGTAGTGTGCTTTCCGGTCAAATATACAAATACTGGTATAGACTTATGAATGTAATTATTTATATAAAAATTCAGCGTGATATTGACAAGGACGATGTCTTCAATACAATTCACCCTTTACTGCTAACAGGTCTCTCTGTACAAAAAGCCGCTGTTCATGTCAGTGGTGCTGAATTGGCAAAATCGGTGGAATTAATATAATTGCTGAGCATGGAAAGATTCCAAATTTAAAGAGTCGATGTTAAAAATGTTAAAAACATTACACAATGAATTACACATACAAATATACTTGTAGGAGAAAATTAATTATTCAAATATTACAGACCTCTAGTGGCGAGTCTGGTTCATCCAGGATGTTATTTTCACTCTGCATTCGCTGCATCGTCCCTGTAGAACTGGGGTCCATTATCAGTACATTCTGACTACAGGGTCTGACGAACTTACAGTCACTCTTTCTGGAGTCAGTCGTCCTGCACACCTCGTAATTGTACACGTGCTGCAGAGTTCCTGTCCCCAAAGTGTCTGCGTAACGCGGTGGATAATACGGAATAACCGGGAGATTGGAATGATAGAGGACGCGAGACTGTCTCCATCTGAATATTTTCACTGATATAATAACCACTAAACATGTGATGAACAGAAATGAGACTACAGCCAAAGCCAAGACTAAGTAAAACGTCAGGTTGTCATTGTAATCCTTGTCGTGCGTAAAGTCAGTGAACTCCGAGAGCACTTCAGGGAAGCTGTCCGCCACCGCCACGTTAACATTGACTGTAGTTGAACGAGAGGGCTGCCCGTTGTCCTCCACTACAACAGTGAGCCTTTGTTTCACAACATCTTTATCATTGACTTGGCGAATAGTTCTTATTTCTCCATTCTGTAAACCCACTTCAAACAGCGCCCTGTCTGTCGCTTTCTGCAGTTTATACGAGAGCCAGGCATTCTGTCCAGAGTCCACATCAACAGCCACCACTTTAGTGACAAGATATCCCACATCTGCTGAACGAGGCACCATTTCAGCCACCAGAGAGCTGCTAGTATGGACTGGATACAGAACCTGAGGCGTGTTGTCATTCTGGTCATGGATCATTATTTTCACAGTCGCATTGCTACTGAGTGGAGGAGAGCCTCCATCCTGCGCTTTTACGCGGAACTGGAAATCCTTGATCTGCTCGTAGTCAAAAGAGCGCACTGCATGGATGACTCCACTATCAGCACTAACGGACACATATGAGGAGACCGGCACTCCGTTAACCGAGGAGTCCTCCAGTATGTAAGAAACACGGGCATTCTGGTTCCAGTCAGCGTCTCTGGCTTTCACTGTGAATATAGAGGGCCCCGGTGTGTTGTTTTCTATAATATAAGCCTCATATGAGCTCCTCTCAAAGACGGGCGCGTTGTCATTCACATCTGATATCTGTAAGGTGAGAGTGACGCTGCTGGAGAGCGAGGGAACTCCCTCATCAGAGCACGTCACACTGATGTTATACTCAGAGGCTCTCTCTCGGTCCAAGTCACTGTCTGTTACCACAGTAAAGAAATTATTCGATGTTGATTTCATTGAAAACGGGATGTTTTCGTCAATAGAGCACTGCACTCTGCCATTATCACCAGAATCTGGGTCTTGAATATTCATCATAGTTACGACAGTACCAGGTTGAGCGTTCTCAGATATGGCACTCGTCTTTGACATGATATTGATTGATGGTTTGTTGTCATTTGTATCTATAACCTCAATAATTAATTTACACGCGTCAGAGTGACCTCCCTGATCTGTAGCCTGAACGTCTATCTCATAATGTTTACTTTTTTCATAGTCAATATGTCCATTTAATTTTACCACACCGTAAACATGATCAATTTCAAATAGATGGGACGCTCCCGATTTTGAAATAGAATACGTAATTCTTCCGTTGGAACCTGGATCGGCATCAGTTGCACTGATTGTTGTTAAAACAGTGCCTTTTGATACGTTTTCTGATACACTAGCTTTATACTCTGCCTGAGAACATACAGGCGCATTATCATTGGCGTCTAGTACAGTGATGAGTATCTGCATTGTTCCTGATAGCTGAGGCTCTCCTCCATCTACAGCTGTCAACAACAGAGATATCTGCTCCTGTTTCTCTCGGTCTAGAGGTGTCTGTAATACCATCTCTACATTTTTAACACCATCTGAACGAGTTAGTGTTTTCAATACGAAATTATCAGTGGGTTTCAGGGAGTAGCTCTGAAGGCCATTAACGCCAACGTCGTCATCAACTGCTCTTTCCAATACAAATTTAGCTCCCGTTAGCGCTGATTCACTAATTTCATATTTCATTTTACTCCTCTCAAAAATAGGTGAATTGTCATTGACATCGGTTATCTCAACTGTAGCTGTATAAAATTCCATCGGGTTCTCTAAAATAATCTGAAAATGTAAAGCGCAAGGCGTCGTCGGGCCGCAAAGCGCTTCACGGTCTATTATCTCTTTGATGAGGAGAACTCCCATTTCTTTATTCAGCTCGATGTACTCTGCGCTGTCTCCAGTATAAATACGAGCTTTACCTGACTTCAGTCTTTTAATATCTAAACCCAAATCCTGCGCTATGTTACCGACTAAAGAGCCTTTCGCCATTTCCTCGGGAATGGAGTAACTGACCTGCCCGTGTACTGAACTGAGAGAGAGGACCGAGATAAACAACAGTACTTGCCGTGTCATTGTTCCGTCCGACATTTTCCCTTCAACATGAAACAACAAGCACCATATATTCCGTTATGAAAATAGCCTAATTATTTAAATTTTGAATCCAGAAAATAACACCATGTCCGGCCAATAATCCGTTTATCAGGAACAAAAGAATCTCAACTCGGGTCTCGGTGCTTAGTGTTCTCTGTAACCTGGACTGTGCGCTCTGCATGCGGCTCTGTCTCTCTCTAATATACCGAGATGATGGGGGAGGTACTGCTGCAAAACTGCTCCAAAACGTTAAGACATTGACCAACAGCGTCCCTTTGAGTTTAATGGATTGAACTACAGACAATGTACTTCAATAAAAAGACAGAAAAACGCTCCAGTAGTGTTGGAAATGTCAGGGTCGATATACTGGACAAAATAATTCATATAAAGTAACCGTATACTATATCAATATATAATCTAGCTCAATGTATGTACGCAAAATATAAGCAATGATGTCAGGTAGTTGTGGCCAGGGAATGTCTGAACCAGACCGAGGCTTTGCATTACACTACAGGCTAATAGTGACAGAAGGAAACTTCCTGCAAGCAAACAAATTATTCATGGAATACATGTGCATTAAATACACACAATCCATTGTCAAGCTGGATCATCATGAGAATGTATCTTCTTTACCATTCACGACGATAAACGGCTACAATGGAATTCACACTATACAGTGCAAAGCGCTGGTGTCCAATGGCCCTGATGCTTGAAGTACAATAAGAATGGACTGAAGAGGTTTTCTGACAGGGAGGTAGGCTACACTTGAACAACGCATTTTCATCATACAGGACCAGTAAAAAGCTTGGACACACCTACTCATTCGAGGGTTTTTCTGTATTTTGACTATTTTCTACATTGTAGATTAATAGTGAATCATGTAGTAACCAGAAAAGTGTTAAACAAATCAAAATACATTGTATATTTGAGATTCTTCAAAGTAGCCACCCTTTGCCTTGACAGCTTTGCACACTCTTGGCATTCTCTCAACCAGCTTCGTGATGTAGCCACCTGGAATGCATTTCAATTAACAGGTGTGCCTTGTTAAAAGTTAATTTGTGGAATTTATTTCCTTCTTAATGCGTTTGAACCAATCAGTTGTGTTGTGACAAGGTAGGGGTGGTATACAGAAGACAGCCCTATTTGATAAAAGTCCATATTATGGCAAGAACAGCTCAAATGAGCAAAGAGACATGACAGTCCATCATTACTTTAAGATATGAAGGTCAGTCAATTCTGAAAATTTCAAGAACTTTGAAAGTTTCTTCAAGTGCAGTCACAAAAACCATCAAGTGCTATAATGAAACTGGCTCTCATGATGACCGCCACAGGAAAGGAAGACCCAGAGTTACCTCTGCTGCAGAGGAGAAGTTTGTTAGAGTTACCAGCCTCAGAAATTGCAGCCCAAATAAATGCTTCACAGAGTTCAAGTAACGGACACATCTCAACATTATTGTTCAGAGGCAACTGCGTGAATCAGGCCGTCATGGTTGAATTGCTGCTAAGAAACCACAACGTAAATGTCACTAATAAAAAGAAGAGACTTGATTGGGCCAAGAAACAGGAGAAATGGACATTAGACTGCTGGGGCTTTGTGAGGTGCAGAGTAGGTGAACATATGATCTCCGCATGTGTGGTTTGTGGAGGATGAATCAGAATTAGTTGGGTAACATAGATAAAGAAGATGTTTTATTTACATAATAATGATTATGTGAGATATTTGTCATTAGAATGTATCCCTTTGGACTATACTGTTGGCAGTTGCACTTTTCCCTTCTCAGCTAGGGCTCAATCACTTGGGGCCCAGAGAGGGGAGAGGTCAGAACGGAACATTGTCTTTATATGTGAATGTATCTGTTAAACCATGTGAAGGGATGGCGTGATTAAGGGGGAACCAATTATCTCTTGGCTCCACAATGTCTGTGCGCAAGTCACTCCCCTCAGTGAGCTTTTCCAGGAGTGGGGAGAAGAGGGGGTTTACTTGAGATGGGAGTACATAGAGTTGACAATTGAGTTATGCCTTGGATGAGGTAATGTTTTGGGACTATGAAGTACCAGGAACGAGATTAGAACCTCGTCTTAGAGACCAAACTGAACAATAATTTATAGCTAATGCTATCTGGCTATGGGATACTCCTTACTCAAGTAAAAGGCCCTTTGTGAAGAGTTCCTAAGATCTGTGGATCGTCATGTAAGTTTAGAGGGGTGTATCTTGGCTAAAAAATATATTTGTATTCTACTGTAGGGACTCTCAGAATTCATTATAGACACTGAATTGACCTGAGAGTCAAAGGGCTATTGTGAAGCTCATATTATTAAAGATGAAGTTAAAGTATAACTCTGACTGGTGTGTGGTTTGTAACTCTCCTCTTAAGGTAATACAGGAAATTGCCACGACAGGTTCCCACCGTGAAGCAGGGAGGAGGTGGTGTGATGGTGTGGGGGTGCTATGCTGGTGACACTGTCAGTCATTAATTGAGAATTGAAGGCACACTTAACCAGCATGGCTACCACAGCCTTCTGCAGCGATAAGCCATCCCATCTGGTTTGCGCTTAAAGGGACTATCATTTGTTTTTCAACGGGACAGTGACCCAACACACCTGCAGGCTGTGTAAGGACTATTTGACCAAGAAGGAGAGTGATGGAGTGCTGCATCAGATGACCTGGTCTCCACAATCACCCAATGTCAAATCAATTGAGATGGTTTGGGATGAGTTGGACCACAGAGTGAAGGAAAAGCAGCCCACATGTGCTCAGCATGTGCGAACTCCTTCAAGACTGTTGGAAAAGCATTGCAGGTGAAGCTGGTTGAGAGAATGCCAAGAGTGTGCAAAGATGACGACAAGGAAAAGGGTGGCTACTTTGAAGAAGGAAATATATTTTGATTTGTTTAAAATATTTTTGGTTACTACATGATTCCATATGTGTTATTTCATAGTATTGATGTCTTCAATATTATTCTACAATGTAGAAAATAGTACAAAATAAATAAAACCCCTTGAATGAGTAGGTGTGTCCAAACTTTGGACTGGTACTGTATAAATAGAAATAGATAACATGTTAGGAGTACAAAATTAAGAATAAAATATCACAGACCTCTAAAGTCGAGTCTGGTTCATCCAGGATGTTCTTTTCACTCTGCATCCGCTGCATCGTCCCTGTAGAACTGGGGTCCATTATCAGTACGTTCTGACTACAGGGTCTGACGAACTTACAGTCGCTCTTTCTGGAGTCAGTCGTCCTGCACACCTCGTAATTGTACACGTGCTGTAGAGTTCCTGTCCCCAAAGTGTCTGCGTAACGCGGTGGATAATACGGAATAACCGGGAGACTGGAATGATAGAGGACGCGAGACTGTCTCCATCTGTATATTTTCACTGATATAATAACCACTAAACATGTGATGAACAGAAATGAGACTACAGCCAAAGCCAAGACTAAGTAAAAAGTCAGGTTGTCATTGTACTCCTTGTCGTGCGTAAAGTCAGTGAACTCCGAGAGCACTTCAGGGAAGCTGTCTGCCACCGCCACGTTAACATTGACTGCAGCTGAACGAGAGGGCTGCCCGTTGTCCTCCACTACAACAGTGAGCCTTTGTTTCACAGCATCTTTATCAGTGACTTGGCGTATAGTTCTTATTTCTCCATTCTGTAAACCCACTTCAAACAGCGCCCTGTCCATCGCTTTCTGCAGTTTATACGAGAGCCAGGCATTCTGTCCAGAGTCCACATCAACAGCCACCACTTTAGTGACAAGATATCCCACATCTGCTGAACGAGGCACAATTTCAGCCACCAGAGAGCTGCTAGTCTGGACTGGATACAGAACCTGAGGCGTGTTGTCATTCTGGTCCTGGATCATTATTTTCACAGTCACATTGCTACTGAGTGGAGGAGAGCCTCCATCCTGCGCTTTTACACGGAACTGGAAATCCTTGATCTGCTCGTAGTCAAAAGAGCGCACTGCATGGATGACTCCACTATCAGCACTAACGGACACATATGAGGAGACGGGCACTCCGTTAACCGAGGAGTCCTCCAGTATGTAAGAAACACGAGCATTCTGGTTCCAGTCAGCGTCTCTGGCTTTCACTGTGAATATAGAGAGGCCCGGTGTGTTGTTCTCTATAATGTAGGCCTCATATGAGCTCCTCTCAAAGACAGGCGCGTTGTCATTCACATCTGATATCTGTAAGGTGAGAGTGACGCTGCTGGAGAGCGAGGGCACTCCCTCATCAGAGCACGTCACAGTGATGTTATACTCGGAGGCTCTCTCTCGGTCCAAGTCACTGTCTGTTACTAGACTATAGAAGCCATTAGATGTAGATTTAATGGTAAAGGGAATATTTTCAGTTAAAACACAGTCCACCACTCCGTTATTATCAGAGTCTGGGTCGTGGACGCTCATTACAGCTATGACTGTCTGAGAAGGGGAATTTTCTGGTATTGATTTAGAAGTTGACATCAAATCAATTAATGGTTTATTGTCGTTAACGTCGATAATGTCGACTATCAGTTTACTGGAATCTGTAAGACCCCCTTGATCTTTCGCTTTCACGTCTATTTGATAATGTTTTGCGGTTTCATAGTCGACTTCATTTATCAAATGCACTTCGCCATTACTCTCATTTATTTCAAATAGATCCAAAATACCAATTGTGCTGCTTGATATAGAATATGTGACTAAACCATTTGATCCATGATCTATGTCGGTGGCTCTAACTGTTGTTAACAAAGTGCCGCTCTTCGAATTTTCGATTAAACTGGCTTTATATACTGCCTGTGTAAAAACCGGAGCATTGTCGTTAGCATCTAGCACAGTGACGTGAATCTGCACTGTCCCAGACATATGAGGCTCTCCACCATCGAGGGCAGTTAACACTAATGATATTTGCTCCTGTTTCTCTCGATCTAAAGGCTTCTGTAAAACCATCTCTACCTTTTTGATTCCATCAGCCTGACCTTGTAGTTTTAAAACAAAATTATCGGTTGGATTAAGCGAATAGGTTTGGAGTCCATTTAATCCAATATCAGAATCAAAAGCTCTCTCCAAGACGAATTTTGCTCCCGTGATAGCGGACTCGCTTATCTCAAATTTCATATCGTGCATTTGAAAAACTGGAGCATTATCATTGATATCGGTAATCTCAACAGTAACCCGATAAAATTCTATTGGGTTCTCCATAATTATCTGAAAATGCAATGCGCAAGGCGTCGTCTGTCTGCACAACGCCTCACGGTCTATTCTCTCTTTGACAAGGAGGACCCCCCTTTCTTTATTCAGCTCGATGTATTCCGCGCTGTTCCCAACGTGTATGCGAGCATTGCCAGATTTCAGTCTTTTGATATCTAACCCCAAATCCTGCGCTATGTTACCGACTAAAGAGCCTTCCGCCATTTCCTCGGGAATGGAGTAACTGGCCTGCCCGTGCACTGAACTGAGAGAGAGGACCGAGATAAACAACAGTACTTGCCGTTTCATTGTTCTGTCCGACATGTTTCCTTCACCATGTAACAACAAGTACGTTATAATCCGTTACAAAACTCAGGAAGATTCCATTCGTTTCCAGTTAAAAACATCAAATGTAATATACTTAAAATCGGTAATTCCGGAACAAAATAATCTCAGCTCTGTGTCTCTGTGCTTAGTGTTCTCTGTAACCCGGACTGTGCGCTCTGCATGCGGCTCTTTCTCTCTCTAATATAGCGATATGATGGGGGAGGTACTGCTGCAAATCCGCTCTAAAACTAGAACACACTGACCAACAGCGTCCCTTTGAGTTCAATCTACTGAACAACAGATATACTTAAAAAATAAACACTTTCCAATATATTTGGGAAGGTTTGCGTCTTCAAGAACAGACCTATCGTGCTTTACCCAACACAATTCACAAAGGAAACACCACGTCTTTTTTAATTAGAAAAGATAACAAATATATTAGGTATTGGCGATCGGCTCTCCTCCTTCAGGGTAGCTCACAGCCAGAGCAACGCGTCAAATTAACATGAGAAAACTACAGGCATTGAGCATGGTATGCTATACCAATATCCCCACTGAACACAAACAGAGCCAAACAGGTGGAGGCTGGGGTGGTGGTGGGAAAACAGTAAACAGCAAGCATAGCGAATAACGGGTAGTTACAGCAGCAGCGGCAGCAGCAAAAGACACCAGCGCATAACTTGCGCGTGTAATCCAGCATCGAGGATGCGTGCGCAGAACTGGTCAACTGAAATAGACTACCATGTTAAAAGTAGAATGTGAATCCACTTGGTGCAATCTCAGCTGATGCGATGAGCTGATGCCAGCACTCGGGTTTCTCTTCTCAAACGGCTTCGCTTTATTCATCCAGGCTGTATCAAAACATCTAGGCCAATGTGTGAAGGACTGATGTAAAGCATGATGCCAGAAGCACGTTGACTATAAATGTCATTCCAAATACATGTAGCAAAAAGCTATAGATTGTGACAGGAACTTTCGCTAATTTAAACCCAGCATTATGGTATTTATAAATAGTCCTTCAGAAAGTATTCACACCCCCTGACTTTTTCCAAATGTTGTTATGTCACAGCCTGAATTAAACATGGATTAAATTGATATGTTTTTTTACTGGCCTACACACACAATGCCCCATAATGTCAAAGTGAAATTATGTTTTTAGACATTTTTATAAATTCATTTTAAAAATCAAAAGCTGAAATGTCTTGAGTCAATAAGTATTCAAACCCTTTGTTATGGCAAGCCTAAATTCATTCAGGATGAAACATTTGCTTAACAAGTCACATAATAAGTTGCATGGACATGTTACGTGTGCAATATTCTCGATTAACATGATTTCTTAATGACTACTTCATCTCTGTACTCCACACATACAATTATTTGTAAGGTCCCTTTGTCGAGCAGTGACAAAGGGGGGGGGGGGGGGGGGCGATATTGGATACCTCTTAGAGCATGGTGATGTTATTAATTACACTTTGGATGGTGTACACCCAGTCACTACAAAGATACAGGCGTCCTTCCTAACTCAGTTGCCGGAGAGGAGGGAAACCGCTCAGGGATTTCACAATGAGGCCAATGGCGACATTATAACAGTTACAGAGTTTAACGGCTGTGATAGGAGAACACCGAGATGGATCACCAACATAGTAGTTACTCCATAATACTAACCTATTTGACAGAGTGAAAAGAAGGAAGCCTGTACAGAATAAAAATATTTGAAAACATGCATCCTGTTTGCAACAAGTAATATTGAAAAAAATGTGGCAAAGAAATTCGCTTTATGTACTGAATACAAAGTGTTTGTCACGTTCTGATCTTACTTCCTTTGTTTTGTCTTTCGTTTTAGTATGGTCAGGGCGTGAGTTGGGTGGGGTGTCTATGTTAGTTTTACTATGATGTTCTATTTCTGTGTTTGGCCTGGTATGGTTCTCAATCAGAGGCAGCTGTCAATCGTTGTCCCTGATTGAGAACCATATTTAGGTAGCCTGTTTTCGATTGTGTTTTGTGGGTGGTTGTTTTCTGTCTTTGTGTGTCTGCACCAGACAGAACTGTTTCGGTTGTTTTCTTTGTTGTTTTGTTATTCAGTGTTCAGTTTACATTAAAAAAGATGAACACGTACCACGCTGCGTATTGGTCCTCACCTTCTTCCCAAGACAGCCTTTACAGAACCACCCACCAAGAAAGGACCAAGCAGCGTGGTAACGGGTAGCGGCAGCAGCGGCCGGAATTGCAAGACTCCTGGACATGGGAGGAGATTTTGGACGGCAAAGGACCCTGGGCACAGGCTGGGGAATATCGCCGCCCCAAGGCTGAGCTGAAGGCAGCGAAAGCCGAGAGGCGGAGGTATGAGGAGGCAGCACGGCGGCGCTGTTGGAAGCCCGAGAGGAAGCCCCAAAAATATATTGGGGGGCTGGCACACGGGGAGTGTGGCTAAGTCAGGTAGGAGACCTGAGCCAACTCCCCGTGCTTACCGTGGAGAGAGAGGGACCAGGCAGGCACCGTGTTATGCCGTGAGGCGCACAGTGTCCCCGGTGTGCGTGCATAGCCCGATGCGGTACAATGCAGTGCCTCGTGTCGGCCGGGCTAGAGTGGGCATCGAGCCAGGTGCCATGAAGTCGGCTCAGCGCATCTGGTCTCCAGTGCGTCTCCTCGGGCCGGAATACATGGCACCAGCACTATGCATGGTGTCCCCGGTTCGCCAGCACAGCCCAGTGCTGGCTATTCCACCTCGCCGCACTGGCCTGGCTACGGGGAGCATTCAGCCAGGTGGGGTTGGGCAGGCTCGATGCTCGAGACCTCCAGTGCGCCTTCACGGTCCGGTCTATCCGGTGCCACCTCCACGCACCCGCCCTCCTGTGGCATCCCCCCGCACCAGGCTGTCTCTCTGTCTCCTTCCTACAGGTGCTCCCGCCTGTCCAGCGCTGCCAGAGCCTTCCTCCTGCCCAGCGCTGCCAGAGTCTCCCGTTTGTCCTGAGCTGCCAGCGTCTCCAGTCTGTCCTGGGCTGCCAGAATCTCCCGTCTGTCCTGAGCTGCCAGAGCCGCCAGTCTGTCCTGAGCTGCCAGAGCCGCCAGTCTGTCTTGAGCTGCCAGAGCCGCCAGTCTGTCTTGAGCTGCCAGAGCCTCCAGTCTGTCCTGAGCTGCCAGAGCTGCCAGTCTGTCCTGAGCTGCCAGAGCTGCCAGTCTGCCAGGAGATGCCAGACCCACCAGTCAGCCAGGAGCCGCCAGAGCCCCCAGTCAACCAGGAGCTGCCAGAGCCGCCAGTCAGCCAGGAGCTGCCAGAGCCGTCAGTCAGCCAGGAGCTGCCAGAGCCGTCAGTCAGACAGGAGCTGCCAGAGCCGTCAGTCAGCCAGGAGCTGCCAGAATCGCCCTTCACTCCGGAACTGCCGGAGTCTCCCTCCTGTCCGGTGCTGCCGGAATCTACCATTCGTCCGGTGCTGCCGGAATCTCCCGTCCGTCCGGTGCTGCCGGAATCTCCCGTCCATTCGGAACCCGTGGCTTGGGTCCTCAGTCCGAGGTCGGCAGCGAGGGTCGCCGCGTTAAAGAGGCCACGGAGGCGGGTAGAGAGGCGGAGAAGGACTATGGTGGAGTGGGGTCCACGTCCCACGCCAGAGCCGCCACCACGGACAGACACCCACCCAGACCCTCCCCTATAGGTTTAGGTTTTGCGGCCGGAGTCCGCATCTTTGGAGGGGGGGGGGGGGGGGTACTGTCACGTTCTGACCTTACTTCCTTTGTTTTGTCTTTTGTTTTAGTATGGTCAGGGCGTGAGTTGGGTGGGTTGTCTATGTTAGTTTTTCTATGCTTTTCTATTTCTGTGTTTGGCCTGGTATGGTTCTCAATCAGAGGCAGCTGTCAATCGTTGTCCCTGATTGAGAACCATATTTAGGTAGCCTGTTTTCGATTGTGTTTTGTGGGTGGTTGTTTTCTGTCTTTGTGTGTCTGCACCAGACAGAACTGTTTCTGTTGTTTTCTTTGTTGTTTTGTTATTCAGTGTTCAGTTTACATTAAAAAAGATGAACACGTA
The DNA here is from genome assembly GCF_045791955.1 of Oncorhynchus clarkii lewisi. Lineage (NCBI taxonomy): Eukaryota > Metazoa > Chordata > Actinopteri > Salmoniformes > Salmonidae > Oncorhynchus > Oncorhynchus clarkii. Next base: position 26,494,880 of record NC_092177.1, read on the forward strand.
CCACGCTGCGTATTGGTCCTCACCTTCTTCCCAAGACAGCCGTTACAGTGTTATGTTTGGGGCAAATCCTTTCACAACACATCACTGAGTACCACACTTATTAATATTTCCAAGCATGGTGGTGGCTGCATCATGTTATGGGTATGCTTGTCATCGGCAAGGACTAGGAGTTTTTTAGGATAAAAATAAATGGAATAGAGCAAAGCACAGCCATAATCCTAGAGTAAAACCTGGTTCAGTTTGCTTTCCAAAATACACTGGGAGATAAATTCACCTCTCAGCAGGACAATAACCTAAAATACAAGGCCAAATATACACTGAAGTTGCTTACCAAGACGACATTGAATTTTCCTGAGCGCCAAGTTACACTTTTGACTTAAATCAGCTTGAAAAGCTTTGGCAAGACTTGAAAATGGCTGTCAAGCGACGATAAACCACCAACATCACATCACTTTAATAATTTGTAAAGATTAATGTACAAATATTATACAATCCAGGTGTGCAATGCTCTTAGAGACTGACCCAGAAAGACTTACAGTTGAAACCACTGCCAAAACAGATTCTAAAATGTATTGACTCAGGAGAGCGAATGCCTATATATATTAGCCATTTCTGTATTTCATTATCAATATATTTGCCAACACCTATAAAAACATGTCTTCACTTTGTCATTATGGGGTATTGTGTGTAAATGGTGAGAGAGAAATACAAATGTAATCCATTTAGGATTCAGGCTGTAACAACAAAATGTGGAATAAGTCAAGGGGTACGAAAACTTTCTTAAGAAACTGTAAGATTATTTAATCAAATTACTATTAGAGAAAATGTTTGCCTCAGTTTTACTACTGTAAAGGCTATGTGCAGAACAATTCAAACTTTACTATGGTGCATGGTTCATTCAAATACAGCCTCTTTGCTGCAACCAACACAGATCCGCTGTCCATGACATTGGTGCTGAAACGCCTACATATCAATAGAAAAGAATACTACTTATGACCATGGAAAGTTCCCTGGAATACATAGTGGATTACAAACAGTTAAAGTGCATGATGCATTTACAAATACAGCTGAAAGAAATATCGTTTTGGGGAAAATAATTATGATTCAAATAACAAACCTCTAGTGGGGAGTCTGGTTCATCCAGGATGTTATTTTCACTCTGCATCCGCTGCATCGTCCCTGTAGAACTGGGGTCCATTATCAGTACGTTCTGACTACAGGGTCTGACGAACTTACAGTCACTCTTTCTGGAGTCAGTCGTCCTGCACACCTCGTAATTGTACACGTGCTGTAGAGTTCCTGTCCCCAAGGTGTCTGCGTAACGCGGTGGATAATACGGAATAACCGGGAGATTGGAATGATAGAGGACGCGAGACTGTCTCCATCTGAATATTTTCACTGATATAATTACCACTAAACATGTGATGAACAGAAATGAGACTACAGCCAAAGCCAAGACTAAGTAAAAAGTCAGGTTGTCATTGTACTCCTTGTCGTGCGTAAAGTCAATGAACTCCGAGAGCACTTCAGGGAAGCTGTCCGCCACCGCAATGTTAACATTGACTGTAGCTGAACGAGAGGGCTGCCCGTTGTCCTCCACTACAACAATGAGCCTTTGCTTCACAGCATCTTTATCAGTGACTTGGCGTACAGTTCTTATTTCTCCATTCTGTAAGCCCACTTCAAACAGTGCCCTGTCCATCGCTTTCTGCAGTTTATACGAGAGCCAGGCATTCTGTCCAGAGTCCACATCAACAGCCACCACTTTAGTGACAAGATAGCCCACATCTGCTGAACGAGGCACCATTTCAGCCACCAGAGAGTTACTAGTCTGGACAGGGTACAGAACCTGAGGCGCGTTGTCGTTCTGATCTTGGATGAAGATGGTGACAGTAGCATTACTACTGAGTGGAGGAGAGCCTCCGTCTTGCGCCTTAACCACAAATGTAAACTCTTTAATTTGTTCATAATCAAAGGAACGAACCGCATGCAAAACTCCAGTTTCAGAGTTAATAGATATATAAGTAGAGACTGGAGTTCCACTGATCTGCGTGTCCTCCAAGAGGTACGAGATTCTAGCGTTCTGATTCCAGTCAGAGTCCCGCGCGCTGACAGTAAATATGGACATTCCAGGAGAGTTATTCTCTGTGACGTAAGCAGAGTAGGTGCCTTTATCGAACAATGGGGCGTTGTCGTTTACGTCAGAGATTCTAAGGTGTATTGTTCTAACGCTAGAGAGTGGAGGCGAACCAAAATCTCTCGCTGTTATGGTTATATTGTATTCGGCCATCTTTTCTCGATCAAAACCAGAGTCAGTGATCAAATTATAATAATTTGTCAATGAGGATTTGATCTGAAATGGGAGTCTTTTGTCTACTGAACAGCTAACCTGTCCGTTTCTCTCTGAATCAGCATCTTTAACGTTTATAACGGCTATCGTGGTTCCAGGAGGAACATCTTCAGACACAGGGCTGGAGAAAGACATGACGTTTATAACAGGTGCGTTGTCATTTATGTCAACTATTTCTATGACAACTTTACCAATGTCTGTCAAACCACCTTGGTCTTTAGCCTCAACTCTAATTTCATATTTCTTGTCTTTTTCAAAATCTATCTGTCCAGCTACAGATATTTTGCCAGTTGTCCTGTCAATGTCAAATAAATCAGCCAAGTTGCCTTTCAAATTTGAAAAAGAATAGGTCAGTAATCCATTCGAAAAACTGTCTGCATCACTGGCATTTACGGTGGCAATATATGTGCCTTTCTGTGCGTTTTCCATTACAGTAGCTCTGTACACTGACTGGTTAAACACAGGCGCATTGTCATTGGCATCTAGGACAGTGATCTCTATATTTACTGTGCCAGATCTCTGCGGATTTCCACCGTCTACGGCGATTAGCTTTAGAGAGATACGAGGATGCTCCTCTCGATCTAACGGTTTCTGGAGGACCATCTCAGCATATTTGCTACCGTCTGCGTTAGAATGCTGTTTCAATACAAAATGATCATTAGGAGTGAAGACATAATCTTGTAGACCATTAACTCCCACATCCGGATCCTCTGCACTCTCTAATACAAAACGAGATCCAAGAGCGACGGATTCGCTGATTTCAAATGTACTGTGATTGTTCTTGAAGAGAGGGGCATGGTCGTTAACATCCAATATTTCCACTGTAACACGATGTAATTCAATTGGATTTTCTAAAATTATTTCAAAGCTAAAGCTACACGGTGTGACGTCGCCACAAAGCTGCTCTCGGTCTATTCTCTCACTCACGACTAGAATCCCTTTGTCTGTCTTCAGCTCTGTGTACTGAATGCTTTCTCCGGTCACGATACGGGCTCGGCCCGCTCTGAGCCTTTTCAAATCTAACCCCAGGTCTTGAGCTACGTTACCGATAAAAGAACCTTTCTTCATCTCTTCTGGTATGGAATACCGGATTTGACCACTGACAATATGACTGAAATACGGAATAAATATAAGTACTTGCCATCGCAGTCCACAACACAAACGCCATTTTGCGCATTTAGGTTGAAGGAATCCGTCAGATGCCATAGCCAACGAATAAAAAAATCCTGCACGAATATTCCTTATACTGGATCGAGAGAAACGGTGAGGAAATACCAGTCGATGTTTCGCTTTATTCCAGACTATTTTCACTATCCCTTTCGTATATATTGATCAGAGCGAATGTCTCCCTGTCGTGCCAAGCCTCGTATGAAGCGCAGAGTCTCTCCCTCTCCTCTGGCAGAGCGCAGTGATAGGGGAGGGGACTCTGCTGGCTGACAACACATGACAGAAATAATTTCACTGATCAACAGCGGCCCTCAGAGTCTGAAACACGGACATCATAAAACACTTGAAAATCGAAAACCATTCAGAAATAATTTAACACCGCACAGCATTATTATCTTTCCAAACTGATCCATATACAAATCATAAAATACTTTCTGCAATCTAAATAAATGCAACGTTCATCACTACAACTCAAAACATGACAATTTCATAACCAACTAAAGAATCCCACTATCCCATCAAACTCAGAATGGATCGTGCATAAACAATAATTCCATGGAACAGCCGTCCAAACCATGGCTCAACATTATAAAGCAATACCTATGCATGTTGACAGTAATATGTTTCGTTAAGGCAAAAATCTATAGCGACATTCAATAGACAGAGGTACGAAGAAGGGATTATACACAGTGTGAGAGAGCGAAGCAGCCCTCTGCTGCAATGAAGACACAAGTGTCGCTGTCCACACAGGGTGGTGCTGAAGCAACATTGCAACACTACAGAGTTACAAATAAATCACAGGCACTAACGCTCAGTTCGAAATAGGCTACATCTCTAAAATCACAGCACACATACAAAACGAACCTAAAACTTTTTATAGGTTACTAAAACAATACGTAATCCTTGATTTACTGCTATAAAATAGAGAAGAGGGAGAAACCCAACTACTGAGATACCGATAAAAAAGAGTGAGGAACCCGGGTAAAACAGTTGAGAAAAAGTTATGCAAACAAACTTATTGTAAAGATGTACTGCAACAAAATTAGCTACTTTATTTAAACTCCAACACACTCACCTCTAGTGGAGAGTCTGGTTCATCCAGGATGTTCTGTTCACTCTGCATCCGCTGCATCGTCCCTGTAGAACTGGGGTCCATTATCAGTACGTTCTGACTACAGGGTCTGACGAACTTACAGTCACTCTTTCTGGAGTCAGTCGTCCTGCACACCTCGTAATTGTACACGTGCTGTAGAGTTCCTGTCCCCAAAGTGTCTGCGTAACGCGGTGGATAATACGGAATAACCGGGAGATTGGAATGATAGAGGACGCGAGACTGTCTCCATCTGTATATTTTCACTGATATAATAACCACTAAACATGTGATGAACAGAAATGAGACTACAGCCAAAGCCAAGACTAAGTAAAAAGTCAGGTTGTCATTGTACTCCTTGTCGTGCGTAAAGTCAATGAACTCCGAGAGCACTTCGGGGAAGCTGTCCGCCACCGCTACGTTAACATTGACTGTAGCTGAACGAGAGGGCTGCCCGTTGTCCTCCACCACAACAGCGAGCCTTTGTTTCACAGCATCTTTATCATTGACTTGACGTATAGTTCTTATTTCTCCATTCTGTAAACCCACTTCAAACAGCGCCCTGTCCATCGCTTTCTGCAGTTTATACGAGAGCCAGGCATTCTGTCCAGAGTCGACATCAACAGCCACCACTTTAGTGACAAGATAGCCCACATCTGCTGAACGAGGGACCATTTCAGCCACCAGAGAGCTGCTAGTCTGGACTGGGTACAGAACCTGAGGCGCGTTGTCGTTCTGATCTTGGATGAAGATGGTGACAGTAGCATTACTATTGAGTGGAGGAGAGCCTCCGTCTTGCGCCTTAACCATAAGTTTGAACTCTTTAATTTGTTCATAATCAAAGGAACGAACCGCATGTAAAACTCCAGTTTCAGAGTTAATAGATATATAAGTAGAGACGGGAGTTCCACTGATCTGCGTGTCCTCCAAGATGTACGAGATTCTAGCGTTCTGATTCCAGTCAGAGTCCCGCGCACTGACAGTAAATATGGACATTCCAGGAGAGTTATTCTCTGTGACGTAAGTCGAGTATGAGCGCTGATGAAACAATGGAGCATTGTCATTTACGTCAGATATTCTAAGGTGTAATGTCCTGGTGCTAGAGAGCGGAGGCGAACCAGAATCTGTCGCTGTTATGGTGATGTTGTATTCCGGTGTCGTTTCTCTGTCTAAAGCTACGTCTGAGATCAAATTATAATAACTACTTAACGACGACTGAATTTTAAATGGAAGGTTAGTATTTATAGAGCATGTAATCTGTCCATTTCTCTCTGAATCAGCATCATTAACATTTATAATAGCAATAGTGGTGCCAGGAGGAGCATCTTCAGACACAAGGCTAGAGAAGGACATGACGTTTATAACTGGTGCGTTGTCATTAACATCAACAACTTCAATGACAACTTCACTTGAGTCAGTTAAACCACCTTGATCCTTCACCTCTACCCTGATTTCAAATTTCTTATCTTTCTCGTAATCTATTTCCCCCGCAACTGATACAGTGCCTGTTTTTTCGTCTATATTGAAAATGTCAGCTAAATGTTTTTTGAGATTGGAGAAAGAATACGCAAGAACACCGTTTGATCCACTGTCTGCATCGCTGGCATTTATTGTTGTGATATAGGTCCCTTTTGAAGCGTCTTCCATTACAGAAGCCCTGTACACTGACTGGTTAAACACAGGCGCATTGTCATTGACATCTAGGACAGTTATCTCTATATTTACTGTGCCAGATCTTTGCGGATTTCCACCATCTACAGCGATTAGTTTTAAAGAGAGACGAGGATGCTCCTCTCTATCTAACGGTTTCTGAAGAACCATTTCAGCATATTTACTACCGTCCGGTTTCGCGTGTTGTTTTAAAACATAATTATCATTCGTGGTTAAGAAGTAATTCTGCAGGGCGTTTAACCCCACATCAGGATCCTCGGCACTAGCCAACGTAAAACGGGAGCCTATGGTAGCGGACTCGCTAATTTCAAATTGTATATCTTTCTTTGAAAAAGCAGGGGCATGGTCATTTACATCTATAATTTCTACAGTCACGCGGTGTAGCTCCATCGGATGTTCTAGAATGATTTCGAAGCTGAAGCTACACGGTGTGACGTCGCCACAAAGCTGCTCTCGGTCTATTCTCTCACTCACGACTAGAATCCCTTTGTCTGTCTTCAGCTCTGTGTACTGAATGCTTTCTCCGGATACGATACGGGCCCGGCCCGCTCTGAGCCTTTTCAAATCTAACCCCAGGTCTTGAGCTACGTTACCGATAAGAGAACCTTTCTTCATCTCCTCTGGAATGGAATACCGTATTTGGCCACTGACAATATGACAGAATGACAGGAGAAAAATAAATACTTGCCACCGCAGTCCACATAAACGCCATCTTACACATATAGGTTGAAGGAATCCTTCAGAAGCCATATCCAAGAATACAACAAATCCAATCAAAATATTCCTTATACCAGATCCTGAAACGGCGAGATAAGGGGAGATTAATAAACGATATATTATCTTAATCCAGGGTTTTTTAACCGTTCTATTGCATTTGTAATCTACATGTACCAGAACAAGTGTGTCTCTTCCGCGCCCCACCTCGTATGAAGCGCAGAGCCTCTCCCTCTCCTCTGATAAAGCGCAGTGATAGGGGAGGGGACGCCACTGACTGACAACACTGGACAGAAATTATTTCACTGATCAACAGCGGCCCTTAGAGTCCACGACATGAACATCAGATTAAATGTGAACATAAATCGGTTCAGAAAAAATGCAATACTTTACAGCTATACTTTTTCAAATTTATATTCAACCAAGTGCAAAGTGATATCTAAATAAATCACCGTTCAATTACTAGAATATTATGACCAGCATGGAACATAGTAATCATAAGATACTAAAACCTGTCCTATCCTCTCAGTCCTAGAATGGATCGTGCGTAAAAACATGGCCATGTGTCCGCCGTCCAAACCATGACTGAAAATACAGTCAAATACCTTTCTAGAGAGTTATTTTGTTCCCATTGCGTAGGCTACACAAGGCTGAGACTCTAGAAACTTTTCATCAATACACAGCAGTTCAACAATGGATACTTTGTGTGAGAGAGCCGAGCAAACCTCTGTTGCTGACTGACAGAAGTTGCGCTGTCCACACAGAGTGGTTCTGAAGTTGCATTTTAGCGCCGCAGCGTAATGGTTGTAGCGCTTCGTCACATACATTCTAAATAACATTCTACAAACTCAGCAGGCATAGGCCTACTATGATTGTCAAAGCTTTAATAAAAAAGTAGAAGATAACTTGGCCCCATAAAGTTTACCGTATATACAGAATAAAGTGCACATTTTAGAGATGTATTCCATCAAGATGTTGTATATTATTCAACATCAGCTAAACTCACCTCTAGTGGAGAGTCTGGTTCATCCAGAATGTTCTGTTCACTCTGCATCCGCTGCATCGTCCCTGTAGAACTGGGGTCCATTATCAGTACGTTCTGGCTAGAGGGTCTGACGAACTTACAGTCACTCTTTCTGGAGTCAGTCGTCCTGCACACCTCGTAATTGTACACGTGCTGCAGAGTTCCTGTCCCCAAAGTGTCTGCGTAACGCGGTGGATAATACGGAATAACCGGGAGATTGGAATGATAGAGGACGCGAGACTGTCTCCATCTGTATATTTTCACTGATATAATAACCGCTAAACATGTGATGAACAGAAATGAGACTACAGCCAAAGCCAAAACTAAGTAAAAAGTCAGGTTGTCATTGTACTCTTTGTCGTGCGTAAAGTCAATGAACTCCGAGAGCACTTCAGGGAAGCTGTCCGCCACCGCCACGTTAACATTGACTGTAGCTGAACGAGATGGCTGCCCGTTGTCCTCCACTACAACAGTGAGCCTTTGTTTCACAGCATCTTTATCAGTGACTTGGCTTATAGTTCTTATTTCTCCATTCTGTAAGCCCACTTCAAACAGCGCCCTGTCTGTCGCTTTCTGCAGTTTATACGAGAGCCAGGCATTCTGTCCAGAGTCGACATCAACAGCCACCACTTTAGTGACAAGATAGCCCACATCTGCTGAACGAGGCACCATTTCAGCCACTAGAGAGCTGCTAGTCTGTACTGGGTACAGAACCTGAGGTGCGTTGTCGTTCTGATCTTGGATGAAGATGTTGACACTCACATTACTACTGAGGGGAGGAGAGCCTCCGTCTTGCGCCTTAACCATGAGTGTAAGCTGTTTGATATGTTCATAATCAAAGGAACGAACCGCATGTAAAACTCCAGTTTCAGAGTTAATAGATATATAAGTAGAGACTGGAGTTCCACTGATCTGCGTGTCCTCCAAGAGGTACGAGATTCTAGCGTTCTGATTCCAGTCAGAGTCCCGCGCGCTGACAGTAAATATGGACATTCCAGGAGAGTTATTCTCTGTGACGTAAGTCGAGTATGAGCGCTGATGAAACAATGGAGCATTGTCATTTACGTCTGAGATTCTAAGGTGTAATGTCCTCGTGCTGGAGAGTGAAGGCGAACCAGAATCTGTCGCTGTGATGGTGATGTTGTATTCCGGTGTCGTTTCTCTGTCAAAGGCTCCATCTGAGATCAAAGTATAATAACTACTTAACGAAGATTGGATCTTAAACGGGAGGTTAGTAGTTAAAGAGCAGGTAATCTGTCCGTTTCTCTCTGAATCAGCGTCTTTAACATTTATAATAGCGATCGTGGTACCAGTAGGAGCATCTTCACACACAGGGCTGGAAAAAGACATGACGTTTATAACAGGCGCATTGTCATTTTTGTCAATAATTTCAATGACAACTTTACTGGTGTCTGTTAAACCTCCTTGGTCTTTAGCCTCAACTCTAACCTCGTATTTTGTATCTTTCTCGTAATCTATTTCCCCCGCAACTGATATTGTGCCTGTTGTTTCGTCTATGTTGAAAATGTCAGCTAAATGTTTTTTGAGGTTGGAGAAGGAATAGGAGACGACGCCGTTTGATCCGTTATCTGCATCGCTGGCATTTACGGTGGCAATATATGTGCCTTTCTGTGCGTTTTCCATTACAGTAGCTCTGTACACTGACTGGTTAAACACAGGCGCATTGTCATTGGCATCTAGGACAGTGATCTCTATATTTACTGTGCCAGATCTCTGCGGATTTCCACCGTCTACAGCGATTAGCTTTAACGAGAGACGAGGATGCACCTCTCTATCTAACGTTTTCTGGAGGACCATCTCAGCATATTTACTGCCGTCTGGATTCGTATGTTGCTTAAGAATGAAATTATCATTGGGCGTTAAATCATAACTCTGCAGGGCGTTGAGCCCTACGTCGGGATCTTCTGCACTCGCCAACGTAAAACGAGAGCCCAAGGTAGCAGACTCGCTAATTTCAAATGTAATATCTTTCTTTGGAAAATCAGGGGCATGGTCATTTATATCCAGAATCTCCACAGTAATACGACGTAGTTCGATAGGGTTTTCTAGAAGGATTTCGAATCTGAAACTACACGGCGTCACATCGCCACAAAGCTGCTCTCGGTCTATTCTCTCACTCACGACTAGAATCCCTTTGTCTGTCTTCAGCTCTGTGTACTGAATGCTTTCTCCGGTCACGATACGGGCCCGGCCCGCTCTTAGCCTTTTCAAATCTAACCCCAGGTCTTGAGCTACGTTACCGATAAGAGAACCTTTCTTCATCTCCTCCGGAATGGAATAGCGGATTTGGCCACTGACAACATGACTGAAATACAGGAGGAAAATCAGTACTTGCCACAGCAGTCCACAGCACAAACGCCATCTTACGCATTTAGGTTGAAGGAATCTTTCAGATGACATAGCAAACAAAGAATAAAATTCAACACGAATATTCCTTAGACCTTATCCTCAGAGACGACAAGCGAAGAGGAAACTGATAGTGGAAGTGTTATTTTAATAGTCTATTAACTGTCTCCTTCACGTATCCGTTTGAGCGTGTGTGTCTCTCTCGCGCCCCGCCTGCTATTAAGAGCAAAGAGTCTCTCCCTCTCCTCTAGGGGAGGGGAGTAGGGGAGGGGAGTTTACTGACTGACAACACTGGATATAAATTATTTCACTGATCAACAGCGGCCCTTAGAGTCCAAAACACGAACACCAGATTATAGTTGAATCTGTAAAAACGTAGAAATTATTAATCACTTCACAGCACTACTTTCCTTCCAACATTTATCAAATAGCTAATTAAAAACGGTGCTTGGTGTAATCTCAATAAATTCAGTCACTGTAATACAATGACAAGGCAAATAGCAACAATATGATACTAAAGCATGACACACTATCCTCTCAGCCACAATATGGAACACGTGTAAAAACATTTCCATGGATCCGCCTTCCAACCCATTATTGAACCACAGAGTAAAACAAGTATGTTGAGCTATATTTGACATATGACAAGCAGTCAACACTGGTTAAGTGACTATTTAGTAATTTCATAGTCACTTTATCAAACCACAACGGTTGGCACAAGGGAGCAGTATGAGAGAGCGAAGCAGAAATCTGCTTCTATCATGACATAAGTAGCGCTGTCCACACAGTGGTGCTGAAATATCCTTACCACAATACCTCGTTTCTATTGTAGCACTTAGATTAAAAACAACTCAGCAGGCATACTATATATAAAAAAAATAATAATCCGAACAACGTGGAGTAATTTCCACTATAGTAGAACGTAATATGTTAACGTCAAAACCTCAATCTGAAAACTCAGCTGACAATATAAAAGCCAAAGCTAACCACAAAAATATGTAGCTGCTGATTTAACTATGCTGTTGACTAGAGAAATACTGAGTACATAAACATTTACGCACTATAACAAAAACAAAGGACAAATTATTTATTAATAAGAGCAGTATTTCAACCAACTGAGCAATATAATGTAAGATCCAATAAACTCACCTCTAGTGGCGAGTCTGGTTCATCCAGGATATTATTTTCACTCTGCATCCGCTGCATCGTCCCTGTAGAACTGGGGTCCATTATCAGTACGTTCTGACTACAGGGTCTGACGAACTTACAGTCACTCTTTCTGGAGTCAGTCGTACTGCACACCTCGTAATTGTACACGTGCTGTAGAGTTCCTGTCCCCAAAGTGTCTGCGTAACGCGGTGGATAATACGGAATAACCGGGAGACTGGAATGATAAAGAACGCGAGACTGTCTCCATCTGTATATTTTCACTGATATAATAACCACTAAACATGTGATGAACAGAAATGAGACTACAGCCAAAGCCAAAACTAAGTAAAAAGTCAGGTTGTCATTGTACTCCTTGTCGTGCGTAAAGTCAGTGAACTCCGAGAGCACTTCAGGGAAGCTGTCCGCCACCGCCACGTTAACATTGACTGTAGCTGAACGAGAGGGCTGCCCGTTGTCCTCCACTACAACAGTGAGCCTTTGTTTCACAGCATCTTTATCATTGACTTGACGTATAGTTCTTATTTCTCCATTCTGTATGCCTACTTCAAACAGCGCCCTTTCTGTCGCTTTCTGCAGTTTATACGAGAGCCAGGCATTCTGTCCAGAGTCCACATCAACAGCCACCACTTTAGTGACAAGATAGCCCACTTCTGCTGAACGAGGCACCATTTCAGACACCAGAGAGCTGCTAGTCTGGACTGGGTACAGAACCTGAGGCGTGTTGTCATTCTGGTCCTGGATCATTAATTTCACAGTCACATTGCTACTGAGAGGAGGAGAGCCTCCGTCTTGCGCCATAACCACGAGTGTAAGCTCTTTGATTTGTTCGTAATCAAAGGAGCGTACCGCATGTATAACCCCACTCTCTGCATTTACCGAAACATAAGCAGCCACAGGAGTCCCGTTGACGTCAGTATCCTCCAGAATGTAGTAAATACGGGAATTTTGATTGGAGTCGGTGTCTTTAGCTCTAACAGTAAATATAGAGACGCCTGGAGAGTTATTCTCTGCGATATAAGAGTTGTACACGCCCCGTGGAAACACTGGGGCATTGTCGTTGACATCTGACACCTTCAGGTGAAATGTTCTCTTACTTGAGAGAGGAGGCGACCCTGCGTCCGTGGCGACTACAGTTATGTTATGTTCTGACACGCTCTCGCGGTCTAAAACAGCATCGGTTACCAAGGTGTAGTAATTTCTTAAATTAGAATTTATCTTAAAGGGGATGTTTTTCTCTAGGCTACAGCTCACATGTCCGTTTTCACCTGAATCAAGGTCTTTAACGTTGATGATACCGATGGTTGTACCCGGAGGAGAGTCTTCAGAAATCGGACTCGTGAATGACATGACGCTTATAACAGGCTCATTATCGTTTTTATCAATGACCTCAACAATAACTTTACTCGAATCCGTTAAGCCTCCATGGTCCTTTGCTTCAATTCTCAGTTCAAACCTTTTCTCTTTTTCGTAATCAATCAACCCAGAAACGGATATTCTGCCTGTGGTTTCATTGATAGTCAACACATCAGCAAGACCACCATTCATGTCTGAAATAGAGTATACAATAAAACTATTCGTCCCGCTGTCTGCATCACTGGCATTTACGATGGTAATATATGTGCCTTTCGGTGCGTTTTCCATCACAGTAGCCATGTACAATGACTGGTTAAACACAGGCGCATTGTCATTGGCATCCAGGACAGTGATATCTATATTTACTGTGCCAGATCTCTGCTGATTTCCACCGTCTACAGCGATTAGCTTTAAAGAGAGACGAGGATGCTTTTCTCTATCTAACGGTTGCTGGAGGACCATCTCAGCATATTTTCTTCCATCGGCATTTGGATGTTGTTTTAGAATGAAATTATCGTTTGAACTTAAAACATACTCCTGTAGGCCATTAGATCCTACATCAGAGTCCTCTGCACTGGCTAACGCAAAACGCGCACCAATAACAGCGGATTCACTGATTTCTAAATGTATATGATTTTTCTTAAATATTGGAGAATTATCGTTAATGTCCAGGATTTCTATTGTAACGTGATGAAGCTCCATTGGATTTTCTAGAATAATTTCGAAGCTGAAGCTACACGGTGTGACGTCGCCACAAAGCTGCTCTCGGTCTATTCTCTCACTCACGACTAGAATCCCTTTGTCTGTCTTCAGCTCTGTGTACTGAATGCTTTCTCCTGTCACGATACGGGCCCGACCCGCTCTGAGCCTTTTCAAATCTAACCCCAGGTCTTGAGCTACGTTACCGATAAGAGAACCTTTCTTCATCTCCTCCGGAATGGAATAGCGGATTTGACCACTGACAATATGACTGAAATACAGGAGGAAAATAAGTACTTGCCACGGCAGTCCACAGCACAAACGCCATCTTAAGTATTTAGGTTGAAAGAATCCTTCCAATGCCATAGCCAACAAATAATAGATCCAACAGAAATATTCCTTTTATCCTCAACAAATAGAAGAGCGATATTTTACTTATATTTAAGTCCAGGCTATTTTCACCGTCTTCTTTCGATATCTGTAAAGACCAGAGCGAGTGTCTCTCTGTCGCACCCACCTCATGTGAAGCGCAGAGTCTCTCCCTCTCCTCTGGGCAGAGCGCAGTGATAGGGGAGGGGACTCTTCAGACTGACAACACTGGACAGAAATTATTTCACTGATCAACAGCGGCTCTCAGAGTCCAGAAAATGAACATACATTATATTTGAATCTGTAAAAACGTAGAAAATATTAAACAATTTACAGCACTAATTTGTTCTCAAAATATTTCAAATAGCTTGTTGAACACGGTGCTAGGTGAAATCTAAATAAATGAAACGTTAAATGACTATAATACTTGGACCAGTAAGGCAAATAGCAATCATTTGAAACTAAATCATGCTACACTATCCTCTTAGCAATATATTCGAACGTGCCTAAAAACATTTCCGTGGATCCGCCATCCAAAGCATTATTGAACAACATATTCCGTTCGAAAGTGGGTTGGTTACTGACAAGCAGTTAACACTGCTCAAGGGACTCCAATACGACTCTTTGTCATAACACTGCCGTTGGAACAAGGGAGAGCAGACCTATGATTCTATCAGGACAGAAGTGGCGCTGTCCACAGAGAGTGTTGCTGAAATGGCCACACAGCCCACATTGCTGCTATTGTGATGAAAACAAATCGGTAGGTATCCTATAAAAGCCCAAACTAACCACTAGACAAATCATCGCTTCTATTGTAGCTATTAGTTTGCTAACGTCGAAACCACAGAATAAAAACTCAAGTGGCAATGGAAATCTATGAAAGCCCAAGCTAACCACAACAATAGTTAACAGCTGGTTTGAATGAATACTGTTAACTGCAGAAATATTAAGTAGGCACAATAGGTAAAATGGTTACAAAGGCCACTTTAAAAAAGTATTGAAAATATATATTCCAACCCAATGAGCCATACTGTTTAAACTCCAACACACTCACCTCTAGTGGGGAGTCTGGTTCATCCAGGATGTTCTGTTCACTCTGCATCCGCTGCATCGTCCCTGTAGAACTGGGGTCCATTATCAGCACGTTCTGACTACAGGGTCTGACGAACTTACAGTCGCTCTTTCTGGAGTCAGTCGTCCTGCACACCTCGTAATTGTACACGTGCGGTAGAGTTCCTGTCCCCAAAGTGTCTGCGTAACGCGGTGGATAATACGGAATAACCGGGAGACTGGAATGATAGAGGACGCGAGACTGTCTCCATCTGTATATTTTTACTGATATAATAACCACTAAACATGTGATGAACAGAAATGAGACTACAGCCAAAGCCAAAACTAAGTAAAAAGTCAGGTTGTCATTGTACTCCTTGTCGTGCGTAAAGTCAGTGAACTCCGAGAGCACTTCAGGGAAGCTGTCCGCCACCGCCACGTTAACATTGACTGTAGCTGAACGAGATGGCTGCCCGTTGTCCTCCACTACAACAGTGAGCCTTTGTTTCACAGCATCTTTATCAGTGACTTGGCGTACAGTTCTTATTTCTCCATTCTGTAAGCCCACTTCAAACAGCGCCCTGTCTGTCGCTTTCTGCAGTTTATACGAGAGCCAGGCATTCTGTCCAGAGTCCACATCAACAGCCACCACTTTAGTGACAAGATAGCCCACATCTGCTGAACGAGGCACTATTTCAGCCACTAGAGAGCTGCTAGTCTGTACTGGGTACAGAACCTGAGGCGCGTTGTCGTTCTGATCTTGTATGAAGATGTTAACACTCACATTACTACTCAGGGGAGGAGAGCCTCCGTCTTGCGCCTTAGCCACAAGTTTTAACTCTTTAATTTGTTCATAATCAAAGGAACGAACCGCATGTAAAACTCCAGTTTCAGAGTTAATAGATATATAAGTAGAGACTGGAGTTCCACTGATCTGCGTGTCCTCCAAAATATACGAGATTCTAGCGTTCTGATTCCAGTCAGAGTCCCGCGCGCTGACAGTAAATATGGACATTCCAGGAGAGTTATTCTCTGTGACGTAAGTCGAGTATGAGCCCTGATGAAACAATGGAGCATTGTCATTTACGTCTGAGATTCTAAGGTGTAATGTCCTGGTGCTAGAGAGTGGAGGTGAACCAGAATCTGTCGCTGTTATGGTTATGTTGTATTCTGGTGTCGTTTCCCGGTCAAAAGTTAAATCAGTGATCAAATTGTAATAATTTGTCATAGATAATTTGATCTTAAATGGGAGGTTCGTATCTATAGAGCATGTAACCTGACCATTCCTCTCAGAATCGACGTCTTTGACATTGATTATCGCAATGGTTGTTCCCAAAGGAGAATCTTCAGACACAGGGCTGGAGAAAGACATGACGTTTATAACAGGTGCGTTGTCATTTATGTCAACTATTTCTATGACAACTTTACCGAGGTCTGTTAAACCACCTTGGTCTTTAGCCTCAACTCTAATTTCATATTTCTTGTCTTTTTCAAAATCTATTTGTCCAGCTACAGATATTTTGCCAGTTGTCCTGTCAATTTCAAATATATCTGCTAAGTTCCCTTTTAAGTTAGAAAATGAATAAGTAACTAACCCATTCGAACCACTGTCTGCATCGCTGGCATTTAAGGTTGTGATAAAGGTGCCTTTCTGTGCGTTTTCCATCACAGTAGCCATGTACACTGACTGGTTAAACACAGGCGCATTGTCATTGACATCTAGGACAGTGATCTCTATATTTACTGTGCCAGATCTCTGCGGATTTCCACCGTCTTCAGCGATTAGCTTTAGAGAGATACGAGGATGCTCCTCTCTATCTAACGGTTTCTGTAAAATCATTTCGGCAAACCTTCTACCATCAGGATTCGCATGCTGTTTCAGAATAAAATTGTCATTCGTGGTTAAAACATAATTCTGTAGACCGTTAACTCCTACGTCATGATCCTCAGCACTCTCCAACACAAAACGAGATCCCAGAGTGGCGGATTCACTGATTTCAAATTTGATGTGATTATTCGGAAAAATAGGGGCATGATCATTTACATCCAAAATTTCCACAGTCACGCGATGAAGCTCCATTGGATTTTCTAGAATAATTTCGAAGTTGAAGCTACACGGTGTGACATCGCCACAAAGCTGCTCTCGGTCTATTCTCTCACTCACGACTAGAATCCCTTTGTCTGTCTTCAGCTCTGTGTACTGAATGCTTTCTCCGGTCACGATACGGGCCCGGCCCGCTCTGAGCCTTTTCATATCTAACCCCAGGTCTTGAGCTACGTTACCGATAAGAGAACCTTTCTTCATCTCCTCCGGAATGGAATAGCGGATTTGGCCACTGACAATATGACTGAAATACAGGAGGAAAATAAGTACTTGCCACCGCAGTCCACAACCCAAACGCCATTTTATACATTTAGGCTGAAGGAATCCTTCCAATGCCATAGCCAACAGCGAAGAAATCCAATACAAATATTCCGTATAATGGGTTCTCAGATCCCGCCAACAAACTGAAGAGTAAATATTCAAAGTATTATTTCAATACAGGCTATTTTCGTGTCCCCTTCATTTATCGGTAGCATGTCTGGATCAGAGCGATGGTGTCTCTGTCTCGCCCCGCCTCAAATGAAGCGCAGTCTCTCCCTCTCCTCTGTTTGAGCGCAGTGATAGGGGAGGGGACTCTACTGACTGACAACACTGCACAGAAATAATTTCACTGATCAACAGCGGCCCTCAGTGTCCAACATATTAACATCAAAAACCTTTCGGAAATAATTTAACACAGTACAGGATTAGTTCCTTTCCAAACTGATCCATATACAAACCACTAGCAAAACACTTCACTTTCTGCAATCTAAATAAATTAACGTTCCTAACTACAATTATATGATACTTTTATAGCCTACTAAAGAATACCACTATCCCATCAAACTCAGATTGGATCGTGCATAACAAGTATTCCATGAAACAGTCTTGCAAACCATGGCAAACCAATACCTATGCATGTTGAAAGTAATATGCTTCGTAAAGGATAAAATCTATAGCGACATTTGGTCAGAGGTACGAAGAAGGGATAATACAAAGTGTGAGAGAGCGAAGCAGCCCTCTGCTGCTATGAAGACACAAGCGTCGCTGTCCACACATGGTGGTGCTGAAGCAACATTGCAACACTACAGAATTACAAATAAATCACAGGCACTAACGCTCAGTTCGAAATAGGCTACATCTCTAAAAACACAGCACACATACAAAACGAACCTAAAACTTTTTATAGGTTACTAAAACAATACGTAATCCTTGATTTACTGCTATAAAATAGAGTAGAGAGAGAAACCCAACTACTGAGATACCGATAAAAAAGAGTGAGGAACCCGGGCAAAACAGTTGAGAAAAAGTTATACAAACAAACTTATTGTAAAGATGTACTGCAACAAAATGAGCTACTTTATTTAAACTCCAAGAAACTCACCTCTAGTGGAGAGTCTGGTTCATCCAGGATGTTCTGTTCACTCTGCATCCGCTGCATCGTCCCTGTAGAACTGGGGTCCATTATCAGTACGTTCTGACTACAGGGTCTGACGAACTTACAGTCACTCTTTCTGGAGTCAGTCGTCCTGCACACCTCGTAATTGTACACGTGCTGTAGAGTTCCTGTCCCCAAAGTGTCTGCGTAACGCGGTGGATAATACGGAATAACCGGGAGATTGGAATGATAGAGGACGCGAGACTGTCTCCATCTGTATATTTTCACTGATATAATAACCACTAAACATGTGATGAACAGAAATGAGACAACAGCCAAAGCCAAGGCTAAGTAAAAAGTCAGGTTGTCATTGTAGTCCTTGTCGTGCGTAAAGTCAGTGAACTCCGAGAGCACTTCGGGGAAGCTGTCCGCCACCGCTACGTTAACATTGACTGTAGCTGAACGAGAGGGCTGCCCGTTGTCCTCCACTACAACAGTGAGCCTTTGTTTCACAACATCTTTATCAGTGACTTGGCGTATAGTTCTTATTTCTCCATTCTGTAAGCCTACTTCAAACAGCGCCCTGTCTGTCGCTTTCTGCAGTTTATACGAGAGCCAGGCATTCTGTCCAGAGTCGACATCAACAGCCACCACTTTAGTGACAAGATAGCCCACATCTGCAGAACGAGGCACCATTTCAGCCACCAGAGAGCTGCTCGTCTGGACTGGGTACAGAACCTGAGGCGTGTTGTCGTTCTGGTCAAGGATGCTGATTTTGACTGTGGCATTGCTGCTGAGAGGCGGGGAGCCTCCATCTTGAGCTTTAATATAAATCTCAAATGATTTAGTTTGCTCATAATCGAAGGAGCGCACTGCTTGGATGGAACCTGTCTCCGCATTAACAGAGATGTAGGACGATATCGGATTCCCATTAAATTGAGAATCTATGAGCACGTAGGACATGCGTGCGTTCTGACCCCAATCTGAGTCGTGAGCCTTCACAGAAAACACTGACACCGCAGGAACGTTGTTTTCCACCACAGTGGCAGAGTATAAACTCTGCTCAAAAACGGGCGCATTGTCATTAACGTCTGAGATTCTCAGTGTGATGGTTTTACTGGCCGACAGGGGCTGGATACCCTCATCTACGGCGGTGAATGTAATGTTATATTCGGCATTACGCTCTCTGTCCAAAACACCATCTGTCACAAGGGTGTAATAGCTCTTTAGAGACGACTGGATGGCAAACGGGATCTTGGTATTTATCGAACATTCTACCTTTCCGTTTTTACCAGAATCGATGTCTTTGACATTTATTATAGCCACGGTTGTGCCACTGATCGAATCTTCAGATATTGGATTCGAGAATGACGTTAGTGTAATCAAGGGGACGTTGTCATTCACATCAATAACGTCAATAATGACTTTTGTGGAGTCCATTTGTCCTCCTTGGTCTTTAGCCTGTAAACCGAGTTCATATTGCTTATTCTTTTCATAATCAATTTGGCCAGTTACTGTTATTTTGCCTGTATTCTCATCTAAAGAAAATAATTCTGCGACGTCGGGAGGTACACGAGCAAAATGGTAAGTGACATGACCGTATGGCCCCTCATCTGCGTCAGTGGCACTTACAGTAGTCACTACAGTGCCTGTGGCTGCATTTTCGGTTACAGACGCTTTAAAAATCGAATGCATAAAAATGGGGCCATTATCATTGGCATCAAGCACAGTTATGTGTATTTGAAGTGCTCCAGATCTCTGCGGGTCCCCGCCGTCTACAGCAATCAATGTGAGAAGCAGTTTATCCCTTTTCTCTCGGTCTAAAGGCGCAAACAGATACATCTCCACATATTTGCTGCCATCGGGACCAGTCTGGATTTTAATGCTGAAATTATCAGTAGGGTGCAAGGTGTAGCCTTGCAGTGTATTGATACCGACATCTGGGTCTGTCGCACTCTCCTGTAATATCCTCGTACCCGGCAGAGTAGACTCTGAGATTTCTATTTGAATTTCTTTTTCAGTAAAGAAGGGCGAGTTGTCGTTAACATCTAGTATTTCCACCACAATGCTAAGCAGCTGCATAGGATTCATCATAATCATCTCGAAGCTCAAGCTGCAGGGCGATGTCTGTCCGCATAGCTGCTCCCTGTCTATCCTCTCTCCTACGACCAGTGTCCCTTTGTCTACATCCAACCTAATATACTCGCTGCTATCGCCGCTAACAATGCGAGCGCCACCCGATTTCATTCGTTTAGCGTTCATTCCTAAATCCTCCGCAACATTTCCAACAAACGAGCCCTTTCTCATCTCCTCTGGGATAGAATAACGAATCTGCCCGTGAATAATCTGGGCGAGGAAAACAAGAATAAAGGCCTGTACTTGCCGTTTAAGCGAGCGTCCATTTCTGGCAGAACCCGTGGACTCAAACCAAAGCATCGAATTCCACATGGTAAAATGTCAAATAAGACGACACAAGCTATATTCAAATTCGATTAAACACATCTGGTCACTGTTGAAACTCTAAGCTAGAATCCATCAATGTAATAGCTCGTGTAAACAAAAAAAGGATAGTGAAAAAAGAGCGCATTCGTGCTGAGACCTCACTCTCTGACACTGAGGGAATATGGGAGGTACTGAGGAGGGTACAGCAGTGTTCACATCGGTTCAAGTATGATTTTAAGACCAACAGCGGCCCGCAGAGTCCAATATGAAAATAGTTGGTCACTCAATATAATTACGTGAGAAACGCATGCAATCATATTCTCTAAATTATCAACGCCAAATGTACTTCAAGTACTACAAACAACGAAACAGTTATTTGAAGGAGAAAGACCACAACGGGATAGATGATGTAAAAGGCAAACATCACTTTACGAATTATCCTTCGAACCATGATTAATTACCTGGTTCAAAACACCAGGAGCACAATGTCAGCATAAGACCCTTCACCCATACCGCCAGAGGACGTTATGTGACATTTCAACATTCTCTGATGTTTTACTATGAAACTTTGGACATATTGATGAGATGTATTTCAATGCAAGTTGCTATAATTTTACCTCATTAAACTCACCTCTAGTGGAGAGTCTGGCTCATCCAGGATGTTATTTTCACTCTGCATCCGCTGCATCGTCCCTGTAGAACTGGGGTCCATTATCAGTACGTTCTGACTACAGGGTCTGACGAACTTACAGTCACTCTTTCTGGAGTCAGTCGTCCTGCACACCTCGTAATTGTACACGTGCTGTAGAGTTCCTGTCCCCAAAGTGTCTGCGTAACGCGGTGGATAATACGGAATAACCGGGAGATTGGAATGATAGAGGACGCGAGATTGTCTCCATCTGTATATTTTCACTGATATAATAACCAATAAACATGTGATGAACAGAAATGAGACTACAGCCAAAGCCAAGACTAAGTAAAAAGTCAGGTTGTCATTGTACTCCTTGTCGTGAGTAAAGTCAGTGAACTCCGAGAGCACTTCAGGGAAGCTGTCTGCCACTGCCACGTTAACGTTGACTGTAGCTGAACGAGAGGGCTGCCCGTTGTCCTCCACTACAACAGTGAGCCTTTGTTTCACAGCATCTTTATCATTGACTTGGCGAATAGTTCTTATTTCTCCATTCTGTAAGCCCACTTCAAACAGCGCCTTGTCTGTCGCTTTCTGCAGTTTATACGAGAGCCAGGCATTCTGTCCAGAGTCCACATCAACAGCCACCACTTTAGTGACAAGATATCCCACATCTGCTGAACGAGGCACCATTTCAGCCACCAGAGAGCTGCTAGTCTGGACTGGGTACAGAACCTGAGGCGCGTTGTCGTTCTGGTCCTGGACTAATATTCTAACAGCGACCACTGAACTGAGAGGTGGAGACCCTCCATCACGGGCAGTGACGTTGAATTGAAACGACTTGATTTGTTCATAATCGAATGACCTAACAGCATGGATGGCGCCATTTTCTGAATTTACTGAGACAACAGAGGAAGCAGTCACCCCGTTAACTTGTTTATCATCGAGAAAGTAGGAGACGCGGGCATTTTGACCCCAGTCAGCGTCACTCGCTCTCACTGAGAATATAGAAAACCCTGGGGAATTGTTTTCCTGAATAGACTTACTATATACAGGTTGATCAAACTTGGGTGGGTTATCATTCACATCTGATACTTTAACGGTTATGTTCTTATTGCTGGAGAGAGGCGGAGTCCCTTCATCTGAAACTGTAATGGTGACGTTGTACTCAGACACGGTTTCTCTATCCAATGTGCTATCAGTGACTATTGTATAATAATCCGTTAACGATGACTCTATTTTGAACGGAAAATCTGCGTTAATATAGCACTGGACAACACCGTTAATTTCAGAGTCTGCATCTTCGACATTAATTACAGCTACAGTGGTTCCAGGGGGAGAGTCCTCAGGAATCGAGTTTGAAAATGACATAAGCTGTATTGTTGGAACGTTGTCATTTTCATCAGTAATTTGAATAACAACCTTGCACGTATCAGAGAGGCTACCACTATCTTTTGCCAAAACATTTAATTGATAATATTTTGTCTTTTCAAAATCCAGTCTTCCTACCACTTTAATCTCTCCAGTTTCCACGTTGAGCTCGAACAGCTCCTTCGCCTCTTTAGCAACATGAGCGATGGAGAAAGTGACCTCTCCATTCACCCCTTGGTCTGCATCGTCTGCGCTAACGGTAGTTACAAACGTACCAACAGGGGAATTCTCATTCACATTAGCTTTGTAAACGGGCAGGCCACAAACTGGTGCGTTGTCATTCACATCCATGACAGTAATATCGATGCGGACAGTGCCAGATCTCTGAGGCTCCCCGCCATCAGTCGCAGTCAGCACCAGCGAAAGCGTCTCCTGTTTCTCCCTATCTAACGGGTTTTGCAGGATCATCTCGACGTATTTAACTCCATCTGGTTGGCTGTGTACCTCTAATTTAAAATGATCTGTCGGTTTTAGTGAATAATTCTGTATACCGTTGACCCCAACGTCAAGGTCGACGGCGCTCTCAATAGAAAATCGTGCCCCAGACACGGCAGATTCACTGATTTCCAATTGGATTTCATCCTTGGGAAAGGACGGGGTGTTATCGTTAATGTCACGAACCTCTACTGTAACTCGATATAACTGAATGGGGTTTTCTATGATAAGCTCAAAGCTGAAGCTACAAGGCGTAGTCTGTCCGCAGAGCTCCTCTCGGTCGATTCTCTCTTTAACAACGAGAAGCCCTTTGTCTCGGTTCAGAAAAACATACTGTCGCGCTCCTTTTGTTATAATGCGAGCTTTACCGGACACTAGTCTCTTCACCTCCAATCCCAAATCTCTACCAATGTTTCCAACGATCGACCCCTCTGACTGCTCCTCTGGTATGGAATATCGTGCCTGCCCAGTTACAGAATCTAGGGCGCTCAGACAAAGAATGTAAAACAGTACTTGCCACCCGCCTCTGCGCCCTGTCGTACACCAATCACCCATTCCACCGAATAAAAACAGATTACCCGTATATTTACTGTTTTTGGTTGTATAATATCGATCATCAGCACATCCAGAAATGATAAAAAAATAATAATCGACTGTATTTCCCAGGGAAACGAAATAAAATAATCCGCGAGGACGTTAATACCAAGAGCTCTCCGTCCGTTTGAGAAGGTCTCTGTGTGCGTCGATCAGTATCAGAGAATATAGGATGGGCCACTGCGCCACCCAGAGAGATAAATAACCTGTAGAGACTATCATTGATCAACAGCGGCACTCAGAGTCCGAACACGGCAAACGCACTATAGAAACGATGCTACAGTATCCAAATGTATTACACAAAACGTCAACCAATAATCAATGACGCACAGCGCAAGACAGCTAAGATGTTAATGTAAAACCGAGCATTGACAACTACAGCATTTACAATGTGCTTTAGGAAAAATAGAACTCACAATAGCTACAAAATAGAATTTAAAAACAATGTATAAACTAATCGAATATATTTTAGAATGTGTCAGGCTACTATAAACATAAGCACCACCTAACATCAACGGTCTAAGACTTCAACACCAGGGAAGTGGACAGCGACAGTGCGTATGTTGCACATGTAATCTTCCCAATTAATATGTGATCTTTCCTCTCAGTAACTAATCATCAATGCAATAGTGTTTTACCTACAACCTAAAAGTTTGAGAACTGTATACTGTTTAGCCTAATCATTTTAACGCATGAAGTAGGCCTAAATCACATACAATTACACTCGTTCAGAAGTCAACAGTTAAAAGGAGGCAATGCATACACTGTAGTGAGCGGAACAGTCCTATGCTCGCTATCAAGACAAAACAGACGCTGTCCACATTGAGGTCGTGTTAAAATGCCGGACAAAGGAAAACCGTTCGTTCTATCACTTAGCTTTTACACACTGAAATAATTTTATGGAAAATCAGCAGGCATACTACACAAAAGCAAAGCAGACCAAAAAAACATTTCTGACTTCGTTACAAAAAAAAAATATACATAACCTTTGATTTAGCAAAAAGAAGAGAGATGATGAGAAAAAGGAGCCTCGAGTCTCCAGAACAAAACAGCTGAAATAACGATTTTTTTTATTTACTGCGAGACAATGGCTTTTCTACAACAAACTCACCTCTAGTGGAGAGTCTGGTTCATCCAGGATGTTCTGTTCACTCTGCATCCGCTGCATCGTCCCTGTACAACTGGGGTCCATTATAAGTACGTTCTGACTACAGGGTCTGACGAACGTACAGTCACTCTTTCTGGAGTCAGTCGTCCTGCACACCTCGTAATTGTACACGTGCTGTAAAGTTCCTGTCCCCAAAGTGTCTGCGTAACGCGGTGGATAATACGGAATAACCGGGAGATTGGAATGATAGAGGACGCGAGACTGTCTCCATCTGTATATTTTTACTGATATAATAACCACTAAACATGTGATGAACAGAAATGAGACTACAGCCAAAGCCAAGACTAAGTCAAAAGTCAGGTTGTCATTGTACTCCGTGTCGTGCGTAAAGTCAGTGAACTCCGAGAGCACTTCAGGGAAGTTGTCCGCCACCGCCACGTTAACATTGACTGTAGCTGAACGAGAGGGCTGCCCGTTGTCCTCCACTACAACAGTGAGCCTTTGTTTCACAGCATCTTTATCAGTGACTTGGCGTATAGTTCTTATTTCTCCATTCTGTAAACCGACTTCAAACAGCGCCCTGTCTGTCTCTTTCTGCAGTTTATACGAGAGCCAGGCATTCTGTCCAGAGTCCACATCAACAGCCACCACTTTACTGACAAGATAGCCTACATCAGCTGAATGAGGCACCAATTCAGCCACCAGAGAGCTGCTAGTCTGGACTGGGTACAGAACCTGAGGCGCGTTGTCGTTCTGGTCCTGGACTAATATTCCAACAGCGACCACTGAACTGAGAGGTGGAGACCCTCCATCACGGGCAGTGACGTTGAATTGAAACGACTTGATTTGTTCATAATCGAATGACCTAACAGCATGGATGGCGCCATTTTCTGAATTTACTGAGACGAAAGAGGAAGCAGTCACCCCGTTAACTTGTTTATCATCGAGAAAGTAGGAGACGCGGGCATTTTGACCCCAGTCAGCGTCACTCGCTCTCACTGAGAATATAGAAAACCCTGGGGAATTGTTTTCCTGAATAGACTTACTATATACAGGTTGATCAAACTTGGGTGGGTTATCATTCACATCTGATACTTTAACAGTTATGTTCTTATTGCTGGAGAGAGGCGGAGTCCCTTCATCTGAAACTGTAATGGTGACGTTGTACTCAGACACGGTTTCTCTGTCCAATGTGCTATCAGTGACTATTGTATAATAATCGGTTAACGATGACTCTATTTTGAACGGAATATCTGCGTTAATATAGCAAAGAACGACACCGTTGCCGTCTGAGTCTGCGTCTTCAACATTAATAACAGCTACAGTGGTACCAGGGGGAGAGTCCTCGGGAATCGAGTTAGAATGTGACATGAGTTGTATTGTGGGGACATTATCGTTCTCATCAATAATTTGAATGACAACTTTACACGTATCAGTAAACCCTCCTTGGTCCCTCGCTTTCACGTTTAATTGATAGTTTTTTGTCTTTTCAAAATCCAGGTTTCCTACCAATTTGATTTCCCCTGTATTCACATTAAGCTCAAACAGCTCCTTCGCCTCTTTAGCAACATGAGCGATGGAGAAAGTGACCTCTCCATTCACCCCTTGGTCTGCATCGTCTGCGCTAACGGTGGTTATCAAAGTCCCTTTTGGGGAGCTCTCCTTAACGTATGTTTTATAAACGGGTTGACCACATACTGGCGCATTATCATTGACATCCAGCACGGTAATATGGATGCGGACAGTTCCAGTCCTCTGAGGCTCGCCTCCGTCAGTAGCAATAAGCATCAGAGACAGAGACTCATGTTCCTCTCTGTCTAGGGGGGTTTGCAAAACCATCTCAATGTATTTACCACCATCGGCTTGGCTGTGTACCTCTAATTTGAAATTATCTGTCGGTCTTAGAGAATAATTCTGTATACTGTTAACACCAACGTCAGGGTCAACGGCGCTCTCCAGAGAAAAGCGCGCCCCGGAGACGGCATTTTCGCTGATTTCCAAATTGATTTCATCCTTTGGAAAGGACGGGGTGTTATCGTTAATGTCACGAACCTCTACTGTAACTCGATATAACTGAATGGGGTTTTCTATGATAAGCTCAAAGCTGAAGCTACAAGGCGTAGTCTGTCCGCATAGCTCCTCTCGGTCGATTCTCTCTTTAACAACGAGGAGCCCTTTGTCTCGGTTCAGATCTACATACTGTCGCGCTCCTTTTGTTATAATGCGAGCTTTACCTGACACTAGTCTCTTCACCTCCAAACCCAAATCTCTACAAATGTTTC
The DNA here is from genome assembly GCF_045791955.1 of Oncorhynchus clarkii lewisi. Classification (NCBI taxonomy): domain Eukaryota; kingdom Metazoa; phylum Chordata; class Actinopteri; order Salmoniformes; family Salmonidae; genus Oncorhynchus; species Oncorhynchus clarkii. The sequence goes on from NC_092177.1 coordinate 26,522,285, forward strand.
CAACGATCGACCCCTCTGACTGCTCCTCTGGTATGGAATATCGTGCCTGCCCAGTTACAGAATCTAGGGCGCTCAGACAAAGAATGTAAAACAGTACTTGCCACCCGCCTCTGCGCCCTGTCGTACACCAATCACCCATTCCACCGAATAAAAACAGATTACCCGTATATTTACTGTTTTTGGTTGTATAATATCGATCATCAGTACATCCAAAAATGATTTAAAAAATAATCGACTGTATTTCCCAGGGAAACGAAATAAAATAATCCGCGAGGACGTTAATACCAAGAGCTCTCCGTCCGTTTGAAAAGGTATCTGTGTGCGTCGATCAGTAACAGAGAATATAGGATGGGCCACTGCGCCACCCAGAGAGATAAATAACCTGTAGAGACTATCATTGATCAACAGCGGCACTCAGAGTCCGAACACGGCAAACGCACTATAGAAACGATGCTACAGTATCCAAATGTATTACACAAAACGTCAACCAAAAATAAATGACGCACAGCGAAAGACAGCTAAGATGTTAATGTAAAACCGAACATTGACAACTACAGCATTTACAATGTGCTTTAGGAAATAAAGAATTTACAATAGCTACAAAATAGAATTTATAAAAAATGTATAAAATAATCGAATATATTTTAGAATGTGTCAGGCTACTATAAACATCAGCACCACCTAACATCAACGGTCTAAGGCTTCAACACCAGGGAAGTGGACAGCGACAGTGCGTAAGTTGCACATGTAATCTTCCCAATTAATATGTGATCTTTCCTCTCAGTAACTAATCATCAATGCAATAGTGTTTTAACTACAACCTAAAAGTTTGAGAACTGTATACTGTTTAGCCTAATCATTTTAACGCATGAAGTAGGCCTAAATCACATACAATTACACTCGTTCAGAAGTCAACAGTTAAAAGGAGGCAATGCATACACTGTAGTGAGCGGAACAGTCCTATGCTCGCTATCAAGACAAAACAGACGCTGTCCACATTGAGGTCGTGCTAAAAAAGCCGGACAACGGAAAACCGTTCTATCACTTAGCTTTTATACTCTGTTTGAAATGATTTTGCTGGAAATTCAACAGGCATACTACACAAATCAGAGCTGACCAAAACCCATGTTTGACTTCGTTACAAAAAAATATATACATAACCTTTGATTTACCAAAAAGAAGAGAGATGATGAGAAAAGGAGCCTTGATTCTCCAGAAAAAAACAGCTGAAAAAATAACGTTTTTTTTTTTAACTGCAAGACAATGGCTTTGCTACAACAAACTCACCTCTAGTGGAGAGTCTGGTTCATCCAGGATGTTCTGTTCACTCTGCATCCGCTGCATCGTCCCTGTAGAACTGGGGTCCATTATCAGTACGTTCTGACTACAGGGTCTGACGAACTTACAGTCACTCTTTCTGGAATCAGTCGTCCTGCACACCTCGTAATTGTACACGTGCTGTAGAGTTCCTGTCCCCAAAGTGTCTGCGTAACGCGGTGGATAATACGGAATAACCGGGAGATTGGAATGATAGAGAACGCGAGACTGTCTCCATCGGTATATTTTCACTGATATAATAACCACTAAACATGTGATGAACAGAAATGAGACTACAGCCAAAGCCAAGACTAAATAAAAAGTCAGGTTGTCATTGTACTCCTTGTCGTGCGTAAAGTCAGTGAACTCCGAGAGCACTTCAGGGAAGCTGTCCGCCACCGCCACGTTAACATTGACTGTAGCTGAACGAGAGGGCTGCCCGTTGTCCTCCACTACAACAGTGAGCCTTTGTTTCACAGCATCTTTATCAGTGACTTGGCGTATAGTTCTTATTTCTCCATTCTGTAAGCCCACTTCAAACAGCGCCCTGTCTGTCGCTTTCTGCAGTTTATACGAGAGCCAGGCATTCTGTCCAGAGTCCACATCAACAGCCACCACTTTAGTGACAAGATAGCCCACTTCTGCTGAACGAGGCACCAATTCAGCCACCAGAGAGCTGCTAGTCTGGACTGGGTACAGAACCTGAGGCGCGTTGTCGTTCTGGTCCTGGACTAATATTCCAACAGCGACCACTGAACTGAGAGGTGGAGACCCTCCATCACGGGCAGTGACGTTGAATTGAAACGACTTGATTTGTTCATAATCGAATGACCTAACAGCATGGATGGCGCCATTTTCTGAATTTACTGAGACGAAAGAGGAAGCAGTCACCCCGTTAACTTGTTTATCATCGAGAAAGTAGGAGACGCGGGCATTTTGACCCCAGTCAGCGTCACTCGCTCTCACTGAGAATATAGAAAACCCTGGGGAATTGTTTTCCTGAATAGACTTACTATATACAGGTTGATCAAACTTGGGTGGGTTATCATTCACATCTGATACTTTAACAGTTATGTTCTTATTGCTGGAGAGAGGCGGAGTCCCTTCATCTGAAACTGTAATGGTGACGTTGTACTCAGACACGGTTTCTCTGTCCAATGTGCTATCAGTGACTATTGTATAATAATCGGTTAACGATGACTCTATTTTGAACGGAATATCTGCGTTAATATAGCAAAGAACGACACCGTTGCCGTCTGAGTCTGCGTCTTCAACATTAATAACAGCTACAGTGGTACCAGGGGGAGAGTCCTCGGGAATCGAGTTAGAATGTGACATGAGTTGTATTGTGGGGACATTATCGTTCTCATCAATAATTTGAATGACAACTTTACACGTATCAGTAAACCCTCCGTGGTCGCTCGCCTGAACATTTAACTGATAATTTCTAGATTTTTCAAAATCCAGTTTTCCGACCACTTTAATCTCTCCAGTTTCCACGTTGAGCTCGAACAGCTCCTTCGCCTCTTTAGCAACATGAGCGATGGAGAAAGTGACCTCTCCATTCACCCCTTGGTCTGCATCGTCTGCGCTAACGGTGGTTATCAAAGTCCCTTTTGGGGAGCTCTCCTTAACGTCTGTTTTATAAACGGGTTGACCACATACTGGCGCATTATCATTGGCATCCAGCACGGTAATATGGATGCGGACAGTTCCAGTCCTCTGAGGCTCGCCTCCGTCAGTAGCAATAAGCATCAGAGACAGAGTCTCCTGTTCCTCTCTGTCTAGGGGGGTTTGCAAAACCATCTCAATGTATTTACCACCATCGGCTTGGCTGTGTACCTCTAATTTGAAATGATCTGTCGGTCTTAGAGAATAATTCTGTATACTGTTAACACCAACGTCCGGGTCAACGGCGCTCTCCAGAGAAAAGCGCGCCCCAGACACGGCAGATTCACTGATTTTGAAATGTATTTCATCCTTTGGAAAGGACGGGGTGTTATCGTTAATGTCACGAACCTCTACTGTAACTCGATATAACTGAATGGGGTTTTCTATGATAAGCTCAAAGCTGAAGCTACAAGGCGTAGTCTGTCCGCAGAGCTCCTCTCGGTCGATTCTCTCTTTAACAACGAGGAGCCCTTTGTCTCGGTTCAGATCTACATACTGTCGCGCTCCTTTTGTTATAATGCGAGCTTTACCGGACACTAGTCTCTTCACCTCCAAACCCAAATCTCTACCAATGTTTCCAACGATCGACCCCTCTGACTGCTCCTCTGGTATGGAATATCGTGCCTGCCCAGCTACAGAATCTAGACAAAGAAAGAAAAACAGTACTTGCCACCGGCCTCTGCGGTCAGTCGACCTCCAGTTACCCATTCCACTGAATAAAATCAGATCACCCCAATATTTCCTTCTTTTGATTATATAATATCGCTCATCAGTACATCCACGCAAAAATAGACAAAAGCAACAATATTTCCCAGAGAAATAAATGAAAATAATCCGTGAGGACGTTTATACGAAGAGCTCTGTGTGCGTCGATCAGTAAGAGCGAATATAGGATGGGCTACTGCGCCACCCAGAGACAGAATTGACGTGTAGAGGCCGTCACCGATCAACAGCGGCACTCAGAGTCCAAACACCGCAAACGCTCTGCAGAAACTACACAATCCACGTTTCACATGCACCAAAACGTTAGCCTGCATTCAATAACGCAAGGTACGATGTCATAGAAAAAAACAAGCATTGAAAACTTAAGTATTTATTGTGCTTCGGGAAGAAAACAAATGTATATAGACAACTACACAGGAAGACCGAAATAAGGACATGTATAACTAACTATAACTAACACCGAAGAGCAACGTCTGAGGGTTCAGCACCAGGACCGTGGATAGAGACAGATCGCTTGAGTGTTATGGAAATACAGTGCGTATATTTCCACATGCCATTTCCCACATACATTTGTGCTCTTTCCATTCTCTGTCTAGTCATTGTGTTTTACCAACTACCTAAGCCTACCTAAGCCTAGCCTAAGGATTTTTTCACAGGTCTACTTCACAGATAAATAACACTTGTTCAGCAGCCAGTGATTGAAAATAGGAAATGCATGCAAGGTATGAGTGAGCGGAGCTCCTATACTGACGAAATATGTGCTGTCCACACATTTTGTATTTCTGAAATAGCCTGACAACGTCACGTTGTATCAATTAGCTGACCTACAACTATTGTTTTTGTTGCTAAAAAATGTACAATATTTCATACACCAAAAAAAAAGAAAAAAAAGAGAGAGATGCTGAGAAAAACGAGCACCGAAGCTCCGGAAAACATATTTGTCAATTAGTAAAAAATAAAAATAAAAATGGCAACAATTAATTTGCTTCAATAAACTCACCTCTAGTGGAGACTCTGGTTCATCCAGGATGTTCTGTTCACTCTGCATCCGCTGCATCGTCCCTGTAGAACTGGGGTCCATTATCAGTACGTTCTGACTACAGGGTCTGACGAACTTACAGTCACTCTTTCTGGAGTCAGTCGTCCTGCACACCTCGTAATTGTACACGTGCTGTAGAGTTCCTGTCCCCAAAGTGTCTGCGTAACGCGGTGGATAATACGGAATAACCGGGAGACTGGAATGATAGAGGACGCGAGACTGTCTCCATCTGTATATTTTCACTGATATAATAACCAATAAACAAGTGATGAACAGAAATGAAACTACAGCTAAAGCCAAGACTAAGTAAAAAGTCAGGTTGTCATTGTACTCCTTGTCGTGCGTAAAGTCAGTGGACTCCGAGAGCACTTCAGGGAAGCTGTCCGCCACCGCCACGTTAACATTGACTGTAGCTGAACGAGAGGGCTGCCCGTTGTCCTCCACTACAACAGTGAGCCTTTGTTTCACAGCATCTTTATCATTGACTTGGCGTATAGTTCTTATTTCTCCATTCTGTAAGCCCACTTCAAACAGCGCCCTGTCTGTCGCTTTCTGCAGTTTATACGAGAGCCAGGCATTCTGTCCAGAGTCCACATCAACAGCCACCACTTTAGTGACAAGATATCCCACATCTGCTGAACGAGGCACCATTTCAGCCACCAGAGAGCTGCTAGTCTGTACTGGGTACAGAACCTGAGGCGCGTTGTCGTTCTGATCTTTAACATATATCAGAACAGTTGTATTACTGCTAAGCGGTGGCGAGCCTCCGTCTTGAGCTTTGACGTGTATTTTGAACTCCTTAACCTGTTCATAATCCAGTGAGCGCACTGAATGAATTACACCGTTCTCAGAGTTAATTGAGAAATAGGTGGAGACTGGGTTTCCGTTTAGCTCACTGTCAATTAGATAGTAAGATATAAGTGCGTTTTGACCCCTATCTGGATCCGTCGCTTGAATAGCAACCACTGAAAAGAGGGGAGAATTGTTTTCCATAACGTACGTGCTATACACATTTTTACTAAAAGCTGGTGCGTTGTCATTAACATCAGTGATGTCTAAAACGACAGTGTTCATGCTTGATAACGGAGGTAAACCTTCATCGGTGGCAATGAGGGTAATGTTGTAGCTAGAAACTTTCTCCCGGTCTAAGCCCTTCTCAGTTACCAATGTGTAGTAGTTTCTAAGAGACGTCTTTATCTTAAAAGGGAGATTTTCGTTGATGTTTAAACGCACCTGTCCGTTTTTACCAGAGTCTACATCCTGGACACTTATCAATGCCACAACTGTACCAGGGATAGCATCTTCTGCGATTTTACCCGAAAACGATGTCATGGTTATGATCGGAGTGTTGTCATTGACGTCTAGGATATCAATAATTAATTTACTCACACTTGTCAGACCCCATGGGTCTTTAGCTTGAATGTGTATCTCGTAATTCTGAACAGTTTCGTAATCTATGGCACCAGTTACTTTTATCTCCCCGGTATAGGGGTCTATATTGAACAAGGGCGGGGTACCCTCATCCATATGTGTGAAGGAATACGTCACATTTCCGTTATACCCTTGATCTGCATCGATGGCACTTACTTTTGCTACAGCTGTGCCTCCCAGCGAGTGTTCTATAACAGTGGCTTTGTACAAAGACTCAGTAAATATAGGTGCATTGTCGTTTGCGTCTAGAACAGTAATATGTATCTTAACGGTTCCAGTTCTCTGTGGGTCCCCACCATCGACTGCAGTTAGTATCAGGGAGTGTTCGCTCTGTTTTTCACGGTCAAGTCCAGACTGCAACACCATCTCTGCGTATTTACTGCCGTCGGCTCGACTATGCTGTTTGATAACAAAATGATCAGTTGGTTTTAGAGAATAGCTGTGAAGGGAGTTGATACCTACGTCAGGGTCCGCGGCACTGTCTAGCAAGAACACGGTCCCTATAGGTGCAGATTCACTGATTTCTAAATTAAGTTCTTTCTTCGAAAACGCTGGGGCATGGTCGTTTATGTCTTGAATTTCGATAGTAATCGAAAATAATTCAAGCGGATTTTCTAAGACAATCTCTAGACTGAAACTACACGGAGATTTCTGACCGCACAGTTTCTCCCTGTCAATCTTTTCTTTCACAACCAAATGTCCTTTGTTCGGATTCAGCTCTACATATTGGTTATTACCGTCTATAACTAACTGCGCCCGACCTGAAATAAGTCTCTTTATGTCCAAACCAAGGTCTTTCGCCACATCTCCTACAAACAAGCCCTTTCTCATCTCCTCTGGTATAGAATATCGAATCTGTCCATTCACCGCACTCAGTACGCAGACAAGCAAAATGGAGACTCGCACTTGCCATCTACAACCCCAGCCTGCGCTCTTCAAAGCCTCTCCTCCGCCCGTTCTCCCAAAAATATCCATAATGTTACCCAAAACTGGCAAATATGATGCAATCCAAAAGTCATAGGCAACAAAAATGCCAACGTTTGAGATATATTTGTCTCAATAAGATATTGTTGCTTTTACTCCGTTAAAATGCCTTCGATGGCGTTGTGCGCAATGATCCTCGCTTGGTCTTGTCACTGACGTATGTTACTTTGTAACAGCAGTTATATGCGTCTGAGCTGAGATAGGTCTCTTGGACAACAGCACCACTCAGAGTGAGTGTGCAAAACGACCGAGTCTGGTACGAGATACCAGACTCGGTCTCAGGGATGGCTAACTCCGGAGATTCAGTGAGTGACCGTTTTGGCCACCCGAAGTTTTTTGTAATGTTAAAGTAGTTTAATGATTTTATTTTTTGGTCAAAGAAGACTGTAAAATCACAGCGAAAAAAAAGTTGAACTTAGGAAATCTGTTCCCAAGTAAACCCATGAATTAAACAAATAGACACAAGCTATGTGGTCGTGTCTCAATGTAATTAATTATTGTTATTTTCAAACACAATCTCTTTTTTGGGCTTAGTTCTGGTCAATTTGAAGTATACAAATTATTATATTCCGGACCCCGACTATTAACTCTGACAAAAATGGAAGTGTATTGATGTCAATTCAGGGCTCATCTGTGAAAGAGACCATGGTCTCAGTTTGACTCCCTGTTAAATTAAAGGCAAAATTATTAATATTTTTTAAACGTCACAGGCCTATGAACCCTCTATTTAAATCTTTGGCCAATGCTGTTTCATACATCATGAAACAGAAGTGTCTGGTGTAGGGAGCCACATCTTAGGGTTTTAAACATCAGGGTTGTGTGAAAGGATAGAAAGGTGCACACAGCACTGTCTAATGGGACTCTAATGGGATCTGTCAGATCATTTTCTGTTTCCTGTTTTTTTAATAAAATGGACTTGTTAGTAAAACAGCATGCTTATGAATTGTGTTGTCAAGTGGGTCAGAGATTCCATGTGAGTGTGCCCATGACATGGTAAATGCTGGTTTGATACTAAACAACCACCACTGGAGGGCAATAAGCAACCATAGTATAGACTACTGATGTCTATTACACTCACAGTGTATTTAGGAACAGAGAAAACCCAGCAAAACACAGGTTCCCTTCTAACATAGCAAAGTCATTGTGCAGACAGTTTCTGAACACTGCATTACAAAATTACAGTGAGCACACACAACCCACTCTATTCATCTCCCTCCCTCCCTCCCTCCCTCCCTCCCTCCCTCCACACAAATCTGTTATATAATTTTATTTTATTTTATTAGGATCTCTTTAAGTCCTCATTTGGACTCATCTTCCAAGAGTCCTTAAACATTAAAATACAATTTATAATATGAGCACAATTTCACATATGACACACTATTACAAACATACATAATATACTAAAATATTGACCAGATAAATAACAGTCTAAAAATAGATATGGATTCTTCATCTACCATAGTCCAGCACAACATTCCTATCTATTATATTTAAATGGTTTTAAAGTATTGTTTGAAATTATATATTGAAAGGTTTCTGGTTTGCTCAGATAAATTATTCCATTTTTTTATTGCCTTACATCTAAATTTGATTTTTCCTCTCTCTTTTCTGTCTGTATAACACATGGATGGTGGACAATCTGTTCCTAGTATTCACTGAATGTCTGTCTCTTACCAACTGAATACTGTTGTGAATAAAGTTTGGCCGATTTAAAATGGTGTATATTATGAAATAAGCATGTTTTTTTTTCAATTACCTTGTTGATTGATGACCAACCAAGAGCATTGCACATGACTACAACAGAATAACCATATCTCCACCTTAAAACAATCCTTGCTGCTTTGTTCTGTGAAATCTGCAGTCTCCTAATTTCACTTGCTGATGCATTTTCCCAGACCACAGAACAGTAGACCACCTGACTCCCAATTAATGCTTAGGTTAATTGCTTAAGAATCTTTCCTGGTAAATATTTAGCTATCCTTCTGATCATGCATGCAGTTGTATATATATATATATATATATATATATATATATATATATATATTTTTTTTTTTTACATAGATGAGTTATTTGAGATGACCATGATAAGTAGTTGTCTAGCTGCACTCCTAGTAGTTTGCTTTCTGACACGTCCTCAATTTTTACTCCCCCCATACTTAATTGTATCCCATGCTGTGTTGGCCTTTTCCTGGTCGAACAGACCAACAAAACTTAGATTTTCTTGGTGTTTAAAACAAGTTTGTTCCGGCAAATCCACTCCCTGATATTTTCCAAATCTACTTGTTGAGCTTGCTGTACCTGTTGAACTGATTGTCTTGCTGTATAAATTGTAGTATCATCTGCAAATATAGTAGCTTGAGTTTCAGATGAGGCATAAGGAAGGTCATTGGTATATATTAAGTAAAGAAGTGGCCCAAGGCAGCTATCCTGTGGTATTCCACAGTTTAAAGCATAAGGGGAAGAAAATTAACCATTGATATAGGTGGACTGTTTCCTGTCAGTTAGATATGCTACCTCCTTGAAACCATAATGCGTTAATTTTGTCAAAATTATTTTAGGATCCACCTAATCAAATAAGGCACTACAATCTAAAAAATAGTCCACGCACAAACCTGCCATTATCCATAGCATTGAGCCACTGGTCAGTCACGTCAACCAATGCAGTGGTAGTGGAATGGTTTTTGCGATAAGCATGCTGATTGGCTGTAATCAGATCATTCTTTTCCATGTACTCCCATATTTGTCTGATATATTTTGACATATTTGTAGACTAAAATAACAGTTTTTTTTGCTCATGATATGATCATCAATCCATAGCTTGTTCGGAAGAATGAGTGTTTTCATTATCGCTCAGTAAATGAATTTTCTTTGTAAAAAATGCAGCAAAAAGATTGGCAATATCAACTGGTTTTGTTATCATTCTCCCGTCAACCTCCACACTAGATGGGCATGATGAGATAGATGTACCAAGTAAGCCCTTCACTATATTCCATACCTTTTTACAATCATTTTTACAATCAATAAAATCATTTTTGTAAAATACGTTTTTTTTTCTTATGATTTAATTTAATGATGTAGTGTTCTATAATTCTGTTAATCAATTTCTAGTTTAGATTTGGCTGCTAAGACTTTTGCCATATTTCTTTGAGAAAAAGCCTCATCCAGTTCAGCATCAATCCATGGAGATGGACGGGCACCAACTGTACCCTTTCTTACTGGGGCATGATGGTCCATTACCTCAGTGAGCAAATAAATTAAACATTTTGTAGTGTGATTTAAATCATCCTCTAGATAAATCAGCTCCCAGGGTACAGCAGCCAAATCATTTTGAAATAGCTTATGATTAAATGTTTTGAAATTTCTCTTGACCACAATCCTTGGCTGTTTCTTTGGAAACTTGGTGTTCATGGTAATGGCCACAATATTATGGTCTGTCCAGCCCACTGGCATTGATCTGGCTTTTAAGCATTGCAATGGTATATTACAGAAAATCAGATCAATGCATGTGTCTGAACGATGACCCAACTTAATTGATGATCTAGTAGTATCATTAACCATTTGTTTCAAACCACAGCTCTCGGCATATCTCATCAATTTAGATATATTTTAATTATTATGATCCTTCCAATTTATATTAAAATCACCCAAGATAAATACATCTCTGTTGCTATCTGTGGCCTGGTCAAACCCAGTACATAAGTCATCCAGATAGGACACCTTAGAGCTAGGAGGTCTATACACACATCCTACCAATATGGATGCCTGGTGAGGCAGATGTACTTGAGCCCATAGTGCCTCTATTTGACCTACATTATGGTCATCCCTCCTCTTAAAAGGTATATGATTCTGAATATACAGTGCTACACCCCCACCATTCCTATTCCTGTCCCTTCTAAGTACATTATATCCATGAATGTTCATTTGCCCATCACTTTTCCCCCATTTTTTTCTACTGTGTTATTGACTTGTTAATTGTTTACTCCATGTGTTTCACACTGCTATGCTTTATCTTGGCCAGGTCGCAGTTGTAAATGAGAACTTGTTCTCAACTAGCCAACCTGGTTAAATAAAGGTGAAATAAAATAAAAAAAATAATAAAAATAAAAATAAATGTACAGATGCATCTAAATGCGTTTCGATCAAAGCTAAAATATGAATATTATTTATGTTGACCAAGTTAAAAACCTCATGTATTTTGTTAGCAAGGATACATACATTAACCTGAGCTATATGCAACCCTTTCCTTGTCAAGTGGAGATCCATAGAGCATGTATTCATTATAGTGGAGATCCATAGAGCATGTATTCATTATAGTGGAGATCAATAGAGCATGTATTCATTATAGTGGAGATCAATAGAGCATGTATTCATTATAGTGGAGATCAATGGAGCATGTATTCATTATAGGTGAAGTTGTCATGATACACTACAACACAAACTCAAATTTGAACATTAAATTAAAATAGCCAGGGAGTTACTCTAGAGTCCTGATACAGTTGGATTAAAATAGCCAGAGAGTTACTCTAGAGTCCTGATACAGTTGGATTAAAATAGCCAGAGTTACTCTAGAGTCCTGATACAGTTGGATTAAAATAGCCAGAGAGTTACTCTAGAGTCCTGATACAGTTGGATTAAAATAGCCAGAGAGTTACTCTAGAGTCCTGATACAGTTGGATTAAAATAGCCAGAGAGTTACTCTAGAGTCCTGATACAGTTGGATTAAAATAGCCAGAGTTACTCTAGAGTCCTGATACAGTTGGATTAAAATAGCCAGGGAGTTACTCTAGAGTCCTGATACAGTTGCCCGTCGATATAAAGTTTATCCAAAACCATGGAGACTCGTTGATTCAGGCAACGCTTTTTCTTCATGATGGGATACAGTGTTTTTCTCCTGTCATTGATCTTGGTGGGGAAGTGATCATTCATTCCAAAATCAGTGTTTCTAAGTTCTCTCCCCATGTTCTTCGTCATTTTATTTTGCTTAAATTGATCAAAACATGCAATAATATCCCGTGGCCTATTTCCAGAGGCCTTACCTATTCTATGGACTCTGGAGAAAGTGGCATTACACACAACATCAGTGGGCAGGTTTAGTTGAGTTGACATAGTCTCGGACTGTGTCCTTACAGCCTCTGCTGTTGTCATTCTCCAGTATCCCTGAACATATTAGATTGTTCCGCATTGATCGACACTGTACATCAAGCAAGGTTTCTTAAATGGTTTGTTCTCCCTTTGCACCACCTCCACCTTTCCATGAATAGAGTCTACAGTACCTTTCAGCTCCGTGTTCTCTTTCCTTAGATCATCAATCTGACGTTGGCTGAATTATAGACGGGCACATAATGCATTGACGTCCTCTCGTAATATATCCAATACATCAAGTTTGGCAAGCCTTTCATTGATGGATTTTAACAAGTCAACATCCATATCAGTAAACCTCTCCCCACTCGCCGCCCTCTTACTAGGGCATGGTTTGGTGCCATCGTTGATACCTATTGGCCAACCTGGTTTTGGTTTGTTTTGTTGATTTGGTTGGTTGTCCTTAACAATGCTTGAATCCTCTGAAACCAGCGACATGTTTCTTTGAGTTTGTAAGTATCTCTCCTCAATGAATCGATCAAGCTCTTCAATGGATTCTGAATCATCCAGCGGGTTTGCAAGCAGAGTAAAACTAAAATAACAAAACAACAGATGTCTATTTCCAGACCTGTACAGGCCGTCGGTAGATACACGCAATAAAAAAATGATTATGTACTCACTCGCGGTTGGAGGAAGTGCTAGTGTTAAAGACAATAAGAGAAACAGTTGTTTGGTTGAGTTGTAAGCAGGAGTTGTTTGTGCTGCTCACATGCCAGATGACTGCAGACAGACAGGAGAGCTTGGTTTGGGTCTACTCAGGAGTAGGGTTGATTTGAGCATTCTGACCTTACAACTGCAGTCAAGCACCCAAGCTAATGATGCACATGTACAACTACAGTGTATAAAAAAAATATTGCCACGTTTGAAATCCATAACACACAAAAATGTGCCAATGTAGTGTACACATCACACACACACACACAGTCACAGAGACTGATATGTGTGGTCCAGAAACCATTCCTACACAGGTAGGCCATCTGGCTGGAACAGATGGCCTAACATTCGCATGTTACGTAGGCACAAACCACATGTTACGTAGGCACAAACCACATGTTACGTAGGCACAAACCACATGTTACGTAGGCACAAACCACATGTTACATAGGCACAAACCACATGTTACGTAGGCACAAACCACATGTTACGTAGGCACAAACCACATGTTACGTAGGCACAAACCACATGTTACGTAGGCACAAACCACATGTTACGTAGGCACAAACCACATGTTACATAGGCACAAACCACATGTTACATAGGCACAAACCACATGTTACATAGGCACAAACCACATGTTACATAGGCACAAACCACATGTTACATAGGCACAAACCACATGTTACGTAGGCACAAACCCCATGTTACGTAGGCACAAACCACATGTTACGTAGGCACAAACCACATGTTTCGGTTGGTGGCCCCAAATCAGGAGGCAGTGGTATAAATATTAATGCCAGATGAAAGTAGGTCTAGAAGTGCATTGCACACACTGAAATTATAACACTGTTTTAAGACCACCACAGGGGCTGTTAATTGGAACTTCACTCTCTTTGATTTGTAATACAAAGCTACTTTCAAAAGATAGAGTTTGCATTGATGCATACTTTTCTTTGGAGATTTACAAAGCAAGATACAAAATAGTTGCTGTTTGGAAGGGGGAACAATGGAGAGAGAAAATGCATTGGGAAAGAGAGAAAGAGAGAGAGAATGAAAGAGGGAGTGGGTAAGAAAGAGAGAGCAGGAAAGAGAGCGAGAGAGAGACAGAGAGAGAGAGACAGAGAGAGAGAGAGAGAGACAGAGAGACAGAGGAAGCGAGAGTGAGACAGAGACGGAGAGATAGATGGCCTTAAATTGTCCCAGTGACTCTGTCGATAGAGTATTGTCTACTTGTGAGTTTATGAGACACAGTAACTGACACCTACTCCCTTAGTTACTGTTGTTGTTCCTGATCCAGTGAAGATCATTGTGTGTGTGCTTTGCAAACAACATTTAGAAAAGTAAACGTTTCTTACCTGTTATCCATGTAGAGGAGGTCCATTCAGAGGGAGAGGGATTCCAGAGAGAAAGACAAAAAAAAGAGAGGGAAAAAAAACAGATTGTTAGGAAGACATTTCAATGCTGGTTTGACATGGTACACAAAAGTTGGACCTGATGAATTGCACAGCAGTTTCATGTGGAATAATTCAGGTAAATTCTGTCTCCATAACAGAGCATCTGTAGTGGTGGATTAGTGAGGAGGCAACAACAGAGTACTGATAAGTACTGAGCATTCCAACAATGCAGTGGGGGCTTTTTTTCACAAGTACAATTTGTCAGTACAGTGTGAGCACATTCGTCTACTCCTGATCAATGCAAAATATCAGGACTATTCAGACTAAACCAGAGCATGCAGGAAATCAAAAGTAAGTAAACAGAAGACATTTGAAATGTACCACACAACTCAACACAATGCAAACACTTAGGCCCAGGAGTGTTTCCTGATCACATGACCTGAACAGGAAAAGATTGGGCACTAGTTAAATCCACGTAACACAATGTGTATCACATAGGCTGGGCAATGGCTACAGGACAGCAGAGCAGACATAATGCTGTTGATGATTCCTATGTTGCTTCCTCCTTCCTCCTATGTCTGAAATGTGGAATATTACTGAGCCTGCAGCCATAACATGAGCACACATGGGTTCACATGGACATCTAACCAATAAGACAAGCTCTCCACTCCTCTCTGTGCTGAGGACTCGCACGCACACACACACTAACCACTGCATAACAGTTTAACCGCTGTACTGAGAATAGCCAGATCACCGGCTCTATCCAAGGCCTTCATGTGAACACATAGTCCAAGCACTGACGAGGATGCAGCAACACAGCAACACTGAACCTCTGACCTTTTCCTGTAACAACATTTTCCCTGATCTTACCTTTTCAATGACAGGTAATATGATAGGTAATGAGTTGTAACATAACCACTGTAGGCGCGACATAACCACTGTAGGCGCGACAAAACCACTGTAGGCGCGACAAAACCACTGTAGGCGCGACATAACCACTGTAGGCGCGACATAACCACTGTAGGCGCGACATAACCACTGTAGGCGCGACATAACCACTGTAGACGCGACATAACCACTGTAGGCGCGACATAAGCACTGTAGGCGCGACCTAACCACTGTAGGTGTGACATAACCACTGTAGGTTGTAGGTATAACATAATCACTGTAGGTTGTAGGTGTAACATAATTACTGTAGATGGGACATAATCACTGTAGGTTGTAGGTGTAACATAATCACTGTAGGTTGTAGGTGTAACATAACCACTGTAGGTTGTAGGTGTAACATAATCACTGTAGGTTGTAGGTGTAACATAATCACTGTAGGTTGTAGGTGTAACATAATCACTGTAGGTGTGACATAATCACTGTAGGTTGTAGGTGTAACATAATCACTGTAGGTGTAACATAATCACTGTAGGTTGTAGTTGTAACATAATCACTGTAGGTTGTAGGTGTAACATAATCACTGTAGGTGTGACATAACCACTGTAGGTTGTAGATGTAACATAATCACTGTAGGTGTGACATAATCACTGTAGGTTGTAGGTGTGACATAATCACTGTAGGTTGTAGGTGTGACATAACCACTGTAGGTTGTAGGTGTGACATAATCACTGTAGGTTGTAGGTGTGACATAATCACTGTAGGTTGTAGGTGTAACGTAATCACTGTAGGTTGTAGGTGTAACATAATCACTGTAGGTGTGACATAACCACTGTAGGTTGTAGGTGTGACATAACCACTGTAGGTTGTAGGTGTGACATAATCACTGTAGGTTGTAGGTGTGACATAATCACTGTAGGTTGTAGGTGTAACGTAATCACTGTAGGTTGTAGGTGTAACATAATCACTGTAGGTGTGACATAACCACTGTAGGTTGTAGGTGTGACATAACCACTGTAGGTTGTAGGTGTGACATAATCACTGTAGGTTGTAGGTGTAACATAATCACTGTAGGTTGTAGGTGTAACATAATCACTGTAGGTTGTAGGTGTGACATAACCACTGTAGGTTGTAGGTGTAACATAATCACTGTAGGTTGTAGGTGTAACGTAATCACTGAAGGTTGTAGGTGTGACATAATCACTGTATGTGCGACATAACCACTGTAGGTTGTAGGTGTGACATAATCACTGTAGGTTGTAGGTGTGACATAATCACTGTAGGTTGTAGGTGTAACGTAATCACTGAAGGTTGTAGGTGTGACATAATCACTGTATGTGCGACATAACCACTGTAGGTTGTAGGTGTAACATAATCACTGTAGGTTGTAGATGTAACATAATCACTGTAGGTTGTAGGTGTGACATAATCACTGTAGGTTGTAGGTGTGACATAACCACTGTAGGCGCGACATTACCACTGTAGGCGCGACATAACCACTGTAGGCGCGACATAACCACTGTAGGTTGTAGGTGTAACATAATCACTGTAGGTTGTAGGTGTAACATAACCACTGTAGGTTGTAGGTGTAACATAATCACTGTAGGTTGTAGGTGTAACATAACCACTGTAGGTTGTAGGTGTAACATAATCACTGTAGGTGTGACATAATCACTGTAGGTTGTAGGTGTGACATAATCACTGTAGGTTGTAGGTGTAACATAATCACTGTAGGTTGTAGGTGTAACATAACCACTGTAGGTTGTAGGTGTAACATAATCACTGTAGGTTGTAGGTGTAACATAATCACTGTGGTTGTAGGTGTAACATAATCACTGTAGGTGTGACATAATCACTGTAGGTTTTAGGTGTAACATAATCACTGTAGGTGTAACATAATCACTGTAGGTTGTAGATGTAACATAATCACTGTAGGTGTGACATAATCACTGTAGGTTGTAGGTGTGACATAATCACTGTAGGTTGTAGGTGTAACAAAATCACTGTAGGTGTGACATAATCACTGTAGGTTGTAGGTGTGACATAATCACTGTATGTGCGACATAACCACTGTAGGTTGTAGGTGTAACATAATCACTGTAGGTTGTAGGTGTAACATAATCACTGTAGGTGTGACATAACCACTGTAGGTTGTAGATGTAACATAATCACTGTAGGTTGTAAGTGTGACATAACCACTGTAGGCGCGACAAAACCACTGTAGGCGCGACATAACCACTGTAGGCGCGACATAACCACTGTAGGCGCGACATAACCACTGTAGACGCGACATAACCACTGTAGGCGCGACATAAGCACTGTAGGCGCGACCTAACCACTGTAGGTGTGACATAACCACTGTAGGTTGTAGGTGTAACATAATCACTGTAGGTTGTAGGTGTAACATAATTACTGTAGATGGGACATAATCACTGTAGGTTGTAGGTGTAACATAATCACTGTAGGTTGTAGGTGTAACATAACCACTGTAGGTTGTAGGTGTAACATAATCACTGTAGGTTGTAGGTGTAACATAATCACTGTAGGTTGTAGGTGTAACATAATCACTGTAGGTGTGACATAATCACTGTAGGTTGTAGGTGTAACATAATCACTGTAGGTGTAACATAATCACTGTAGGTTGTAGTTGTAACATAATCACTGTAGGTTGTAGGTGTAACATAATCACTGTAGGTGTGACATAACCACTGTAGGTTGTAGATGTAACATAATCACTGTAGGTGTGACATAATCACTGTAGGTTGTAGGTGTGACATAATCACTGTAGGTTGTAGGTGTGACATAACCACTGTAGGTTGTAGGTGTGACATAATCACTGTAGGTTGTAGGTGTGACATAATCACTGTAGGTTGTAGGTGTAACGTAATCACTGTAGGTTGTAGGTGTAACATAATCACTGTAGGTGTGACATAACCACTGTAGGTTGTAGGTGTGACATAACCACTGTAGGTTGTAGGTGTGACATAATCACTGTAGGTTGTAGGTGTGACATAATCACTGTAGGTTGTAGGTGTAACGTAATCACTGTAGGTTGTAGGTGTAACATAATCACTGTAGGTGTGACATAACCACTGTAGGTTGTAGGTGTGACATAACCACTGTAGGTTGTAGGTGTGACATAATCACTGTAGGTTGTAGGTGTAACATAATCACTGTAGGTTGTAGGTGTAACATAATCACTGTAGGTTGTAGGTTTGACATAACCACTGTAGGTTGTAGGTGTAACATAATCACTGTAGGTTGTAGGTGTAACGTAATCACTGAAGGTTGTAGGTGTGACATAATCACTGTATGTGCGACATAACCACTGTAGGTTGTAGGTGTGACATAATCACTGTAGGTTGTAGGTGTGACATAATCACTGTAGGTTGTAGGTGTAACGTAATCACTGAAGGTTGTAGGTGTGACATAATCACTGTATGTGCGACATAACCACTGTAGGTTGTAGGTGTAACATAATCACTGTAGGTTGTAGATGTAACATAATCACTGTAGGTTGTAGGTGTGACATAATCACTGTAGGTGTGACATAATCACTGTAGGTTGTAGGTGTGACATAACCACTGTAGGCGCGACATTACCACTGTAGGCGCGACATAACCACTGTAGGCGCGACATAACCACTGTAGGTTGTAGGTGTAACATAATCACTGTAGGTTGTAGGTGTAACATAACCACTGTAGGTTGTAGGTGTAACATAATCACTGTAGGTGTGACATAATCACTGTAGGTTGTAGGTGTGACATAATCACTGTAGGTTGTAGGTGTAACATAATCACTGTAGGTTGTAGGTGTAACATAACCACTGTAGGTTGTAGGTGTAACATAATCACTGTAGGTTGTAGGTGTAACATAATCACTGTGGTTGTAGGTGTAACATAATCACTGTAGGTGTGACATAATCACTGTAGGTTTTAGGTGTAACATAATCACTGTAGGTGTAACATAATCACTGTAGGTTGTAGATGTGACATAATCACTGTAGGTGTGACATAATCACTGTAGGTTGTAGGTGTGACATAATCACTGTAGGTTGTAGGTGTAACAAAATCACTGTAGGTGTGACATAATCACTGTAGGTTGTAGGTGTGACATAATCACTGTATGTGCGACATAACCACTGTAGGTTGTAGGTGTAACATAATCACTGTAGGTTGTAGGTGTAACATAATCACTGTAGGTGTGACATAACCACTGTAGGTTGTAGATGTAACATAATCACTGTAGGTTGTAAGTGTGACATAATCACTGTAGGTGTGACATAATCACTGTAGGTTGTAGGTGTGACATAACCACTGTAGGCGCGACATTACCACTGTAGGCGCGACCTAACCACTGTAGGCGTGACATAACCACTGTAGGTTGTAGGTGTAACATAATCACTGTAGGTTGTAGGTGTAACATAACCACTGTAGGTTGTAGGTGTAACATAATCACTGTAGGTGTAACATAATCACTGTAGGTTGTAGGTGTAACATAATCACTGTAGGTGTAACATAACCACTGTAGGTTGTAGGTGCGACATAACCACGGTATGTGTGACACAACCACTGTAGGTTGTAGGCGCGACATTACCACTGTAGGCGCGACCTAACCACTGCAGGCGCAACATAACCACTGTAGGTTGTAGGTGTAACATAATCACTGTAGGTTGTAGGTGTGACATAATCACTGTAGGTTGTAGGTGCGACATAACCACGGTATGTGTGACATAACCACTGTAGGTTGTAGGCGCGACATTACCACTGTAGGCGCGACCTAACCACTGCAGGCGCAACATAACCACTGTAGGTTGTAGGTGTAACATAATCACTGTAGGTTGTAGGTGTGACATAATCACTGTAGGTTGTAGGTGTAACATAATCACTGTAGGTGTGACATAATCACTGTAGGTATGACATAATCCCTGTAGGTGTAACGTAATCACTGTAGGTGTGACATAACCACTGTAGATTGTAGGTGTAACATAATCACTGTAGGTGTGACATAATCACTGTAGGTTGTAGGTGTGACATAATCACTGTAGGTTGTAGGTATAACATAATCACTGTAGGTTGTAGGTGTAACATAATCACTGTAGGTGTGACATAATCACTGTAGGTTGTAGGTGTGACATAATCACTGTAGGTTGTAGGTGTAACATAATCACTGTAGGTGTGACATAATCACTGTAGGTTGTAGGTGTAACATAATCACTGTAGGTGTGATATAACCACTGTAGGTGTGACATAATCACTGTAGGTGTGACATAACCACTGAAGGTGTGACATAATCCCTGTAGGTATGACATAATCCCTGTAGGTGTAACATAATCACTGTAGGTGTGACATAACCACTGTAGATTGTAGGTGTAACATAATCAATGTAGGTGTGACATAACTACTGTAGATGTGACATAACCAATGTAGGTGTAACATAATCCCTGTAGGTGTGACATAACGGTAGGTGCGACACAACCACTGTA
This sequence comes from Oncorhynchus clarkii lewisi, assembly GCF_045791955.1. NCBI lineage: Eukaryota > Metazoa > Chordata > Actinopteri > Salmoniformes > Salmonidae > Oncorhynchus > Oncorhynchus clarkii. The sequence goes on from NC_092177.1 coordinate 26,543,010, forward strand.
GGTTCGAAATAACCACTGTAGGAGTGATATAACCACAGTAGGAGTGACATAACCACTGTAGGAGTGACATAACCACTGTAGGTTGTAGGTGTGACATCACTGTAGGTGTGAAATAATCCCTGGTAGGTGTGACATAACCCCTGGTAGGTGTGACATAACCCCCGGTAGGTGTGACATAACCACTGTAGGCACGACATAACCACTGTAGGTGCGACATAACTACTGTAGGTTGTAGGTGTGACATAGTCACTGTAGGTGTGATATAACTACTGTAGGTTGTAGGTGTAACATAATCACTGTAGATGTGACATAATCACTGTAGGTGTGACATAACCACTGTAGGTGTGAAATAATCCCCGGTAGGTGTGACATAACCCCCGGTAGGTGTGACATAACCCACGGCAGGCGTGACACAACCCCCGTAGGCTGTAGGCGTGACAACCCCGGTAGGATGTAGGTGTGACTTAACCACCTTAGGTGTTGCCTAAGCACCGTAGGTGTGGCCTAATCCCGGTAGGTGTGATATACCCACTGTAGGCGTTTCATAATCACAGTAGGTGTGATATACCCACTGTAGGTGTTTCATAATCACAGTAGGTGTGATATACCCACTGTAGGTGTTTCATAATCACAGTAGGTGTGATATACCCACTGTAGGTGTTTCATAATCACAGTAGGTGTGATATACCCACTGTAGGTGTTTCATAATCACAGTAGGTGTGATATACCCACTGTAGGTGTTTCATAATCACAGTAGGTGTGATATACCCACTGTAGGTGTTTCATAATCACAGTAGGTGTGATATACCCACTGTAGGTGTTTCATAATCACAGTAGGTGTGATATACCCACTGTAGGTGTTTCATAATCACAGTAGGTGTTTCATAATCACTGTAGGTGTGACATAACCACTGTAGGTGTTTCATAATCACAGTAGGTGTGATATACCCACTGTAGGTGTTTCATAATCACTGTAGGTGTGACATAACCACTGTAGGTGTGACATAACCACTGTAGGTGTGACATAACGGTCTGCCCAACGGAGGTAAAGGCCACCATGAGGAGAGAGCCTTACAACAGCTAGGAAGAAGGAAAAGAAAAGATAACTAATGTTTGCTGTTATCCTGTTTCTCACTCTGAACAACTTAGCAGTTACTACAGTTCTGACTGTGCTGTTTCTCACTCTGAACAACTTAGTAGTTACTATAGTTCTGACTGTTCTGTTTCTCACTCTGAACAACTTAGTAGTTACTATAGTACTGACTGTGCTGTTTCTCACTCTGAACAACTTAGTAGTTACTATAGTACTGACTGTGCTGTTTCTCACTCTGAACAACTTAGTAGTTACTATAGTACTGACTGTGCTCTTTCTCACTCTGAACAACTTAGTAGTTACTATAGTACTGACTGTGCTGTTTCTCACTCTGAACAACTTAGTAGTTACTATAGTACTGACTGTTATCCTGTTTATCTCACTCTGAACAACTTAGTAGTTACTGTATTTCTGACTGTTATCCTGTTTATCTCACTCTGAACAACTTAGTAGTTACTGTATTTCTGACTGTTATCCTGTTTATCTCACTCTGAACAACTTAGTAGTTACTGTATTTCTGACTGTTATCCTGTTTATCTCACTCTGAACAACTTTGTAGTTACTGTATTTATGACTGTTATCCTTTTTATCTCACTCTGAACAGCTTAGTAGTACAGATGCACAATTGAAAGCAAGTACGGCAACTGCACCGCCCGAAACCGCAAGGCTCTCCAGAGGGTGGTGCGGTCTGCCCAACGCATTACCGGGGGCAAACTACCCGCCCTCCAGGATACCTACAGCACCCGATATCACAGGAAGGCCAAAAAGATCATCATGGACATCAACCACCCGAGCCACTGCCTGTTCACCCATCTATCATCCAGAAGGCGAGGTCAGTGCAGGGGCATCAACGCAGGGGCCGAGAGACTGAAAAACAGCTTCTATCTCAAAGCCATCAGACTGTTAACTTAAACAGTCATCACTAGCACATTAGGGGCTGCTTGCTGCCTATAGGCATAGACTAGAAATCACTGGCCACTTGAAGGAATGGAACACCAGTCACTTTAATAATGTTTACAAATCTTGCATTACTCATCTCATATGTATATACTGTATTCTATACTATATCTTAGTCCATTCCGCTCTGACATTGCTCGTCCAAATGTATATAGTCTTAATTCATTCCTACTTAGATTTGTGTGTATTGGGTATATGTTGTGAAATTTGTTAGATATTACTTGTTAGATATTACTGCGCTGTCGGAGCTAGGAGCACAAGCATTTCGCAACCCCCACAATAACATCTGCTAATCACGTGTATGTGACCAATAACATTTGATTAGTACTGTATTTCTGACTGCTATTCTTTCTTTTTGCAACATGAAATCACTATCAGTTAGCATGTGGAACATTCAGGGCCTAAACTCATCAACCTTTGGATTGAAGAGTTTGGCACTGGAGTTCAACAAAAAACTTAAAGATGTTGACATCATCATTCTGCAGGAGACATGGTGTAAGGCAGACATTGTCATTCACTGTCCCACAGGCTATAGAGAGGTAATTGTGCCATCACAGCTCAATAGAGGCAGAGACTCTGGAGGACTGATCATTTGGTACAAATCCTAACTACAACATCTAATTGATCCCCTCAAAATTGGGAAATATCACAATTGGTTAAAACTGAAAAATGTACTTCTACTGACAGAAAACGGTGTGTTCCTTTGCGCAATATATATATTCCCCCCTGAGAATCCCCATATTACTCAGAGGAGATCTTCCCCACCCTTGAGGAAGAGACGTGCCATTTCCAGGCCTAGGGAACACTATGTAACGACCACACGAGGGGACAGTTTTATTACAGGCCATACTGTTTCTAACTATTGTGACATCCCCCATAGAAACAACAGTGACAGCACCGTCAACAAAAACGGAAGGGATCTGTTGCAGCTCTGTCGAAGCCTGGGTCTGTATTTTGTCAATGGTAGGTTACTCTTTGGGGAGATTCAGCTGCTGCTCACCTCTTGGCCACAGTACAGTAGACTATATGATTACAGACATTGACCCTTTCTCTCTCAGCTCATTCACTGTCAAGCCACTAACACCTCTGTCTGATCACAGCCAAATGATGTTGTTCCTCAAAAAACAGACATGGAAACAACCACACATTCACAGCCCAGTAAGCTGTACAACATCAGACATTCATACAGATGGGCCCAAAACAGCACAGAAGAATACCAGAAAGCAACCTGGAACCAAAATATCCAGACACTCTTAGATAACTTTCTGGATAGCACATTCACTCACAGTAAAGAAGGCCTCAATCTAGCAGTAAAAAACATCTGATGACAGATGACAAACAAAAGCACAGAGACTCAAATAATGGTGAATTATGCCTTAATTACTGTGACTTTAAAAAACTCTATAAACGTAACACTCAGAACCCAAAAAAGCACAACACAACAGCAAGCAGCTGACATTCATTGAGGAGTCTATAAACACAAACAACTTCTGGCAAAATGTGAAAAACTACAAAGAATCTAAACGAGAGGAATTAGCGATACAAAATGTTGACATGTGGACAACCCATTTTAAAGCACTCTACACACTGTTCGAATGGATGCAAAATCAGACCAATGCCAAATCCATGCACTTTGTGACATCGGCTGATGTAAAAAGGGCTTTATAAATACATTTGACTGAATTTGATTGATCAGAAATTGAACGGATTAGAGAATGGGGGTGGATGGTAGCCTAGTGGTTAGAGTGTTGGGCCAGTAACCAAAAGGTTGCTGGATCAAATCCTCAAGCTGACAAGGTACAAATCTGTTGGTCTGCCCCTGAACAAGGCAGTTAACCCACTGTTCCCAGGTAGGCCATCATTGTAAATGCAAATTAGTTTTATTTATTCAAAAAAGCTATAAAAGGACAATCAAAATCCATTCGACTCCCCGAGTGCTGACCAGGAGCTCAATAAGAATGTTCAGGCCCTCAAATTTGATCCTGAGTGTAGGTTATGTCCCTGACATCTGGAATCAAGGACTCATAACCCCAATCTTTAATTGACCCTAACAATTCCAGAGGCATGTGTGTTGACAGTAACCTGGTGAAGGTTTTCTGTAGTATTAGAAATGAAAGAGTTCTAAACGTCCTTAATAAGCAAAATGTCTTGAGTAAAAGCCAAATTAGATTTATACCAAAACATTGCACGACCGATCATATTTACACCCTACACACCCTGATAAACAAACATGTCCACCAAAATAATACCAAAATGTATGCTTGCATTATCGACTTCCAAAAATATTTGGATTCTATTTGGCATAAGCGACTGTTCAACAAAGTTGAAAGTGGTGTAGGGGATAAAACAAATGACAAAATTAAATCAATATGTACAGTATGTGCAGCATAAAAATTGGCAAGAAAATAACAGAATTCTTTAAATAACCAGGGGTGGGGCCTTCGCTAGGGTTGCAATCTGAGCCCTGCACTCCTCAATATTTACATCAATGAATTGGCTACTATTCTAGAAAAATCCTCAGCCCCTGGTATTAGTCTCCACAATTCAGAGGTTAAATGCCTGCTCTTCGCAGATGACCTGTGCCTGCTGTCACCCACAGCACATGGCCTACAGCAAAGCCTGGACCTGCTGGAGCAGTACTGCCAGACCTGGGCCCTGGCAGTAAACCCCAAAAATACTAAAATAATGATTTCCCAGAGAAGATGCAGATCTCAGGGAATTAGACCAAAGTTCTCAAATGGTACAAAACACAATGCCTTCAGAAAGTATTCATACCCTTAGACTTTTTCCACATTTTGTTAGGTTACAGACTTGTTTTTTCTCTCATCAATCTACACACGATACCCCATAATGACAAAGCAAAAACAGGTTAAGAAATTTTAGCAAATTCCTAAAATAAAAAAAGACTGAAATCTCACATTTACATAAGTATTCAGACCTTTTCCTCAGTACTTTGTTGAAGCTCCTTTGGCAGTGATTACAGCCTCGAGTCTTCTTGGGTATGACACTACAAGCTTGGCACTCCTGTATTTGGGGAGCCCCAGTCTGAGGTCCTGAGCACTCTGGAGCAGGTTTTCATCAAGGATGTCTCTGTACTTTGCTCCGTTCAGCTTTGCCTCGATACTGACTAGTCTCCCAGTCCCTGTCGCTGAAAAACATCCCCACAGCATGATGCTGCTACCACCATACTTTACCAAAGGGATGGTGCCAGGTTTCCTCCAGATGTGACGTTTGGCATTCAAGCCAAAGAGTTCGATCTTGGTTTCATCAGACTAGAGAATCTTGTTTCTCTTGGTCTGTGAGTCTTTATGTGCCTTTTGACAAACTCCAAGCGGGGTGTCACATGCCTTTTACTGAGGAGTGGCTTCCGACTGGCCACTCTACCATAAAGGCCTGCTTGGTGGAGTGCTGCAGAGATGGTTATCCTTCTGGAAGGTTCTCCCATCTCCACAGAGGAACTCTGGAGCTCTGTCAGTGTCACCATTAGATTCTTGGTCACCTCCCGGAGCAAGGCCCTTCTGCCCCGATTGCTCAGTTTGGCCGGACGGCCAGCTCTAGGAAGAGGCTTGGTGGTTCCAAACTCCTTCCATTTAAGAATGATGGAGGCCACTGTATTCTTGGGGATGATCAATTATGTAGAAATGTTTTGGTACCCTTCCCCAGATCTGTGCCTCGACACAATCCTGTCTCGGAGCTCTATGGACAATTACTTTGACCTCGTTGCTTGGTTTTTGCTCTGACTTGCACTGTCAAATGTGGGACCTTATATAGAAAGGTGTGTGCCTTTCCAAATCATGTCCAATCAATTGAATTTACCACAGGGGAGACTCCAGTCATCTCAAGGATGATCAATGGGAACAGGATACACCTGAGCTCAACTTCGTGTCTCAAAGCATAGGGTATGAATACTTATGTAAATAAGGTATTTGTTTTTTATTTTTAACACATTTGCAAAAATGACTAAAAACCTGTTTCCACTCTGTCATTATGGGGTACTGTGTGTAGATGGCTGAGGATTCTGTTTTATTTGACCCATTTTCAAATAAGGCTGTAACTTAACAAAATGTGGAAAAAGACAAGGGGTCTGAATACTTTCCCGCCATTAAAAAAAAACCAAATTAAAATACCAATAAAAATGTGGCTAAAATAAATTGTATGTGTTATTGAACAAATTGAACTTGATGGCGGCGAGGTGTGGGGTCCACTTAGAGAACAAGATTTAATCCAATGGGACAAACACCTCATTGAAACCCTGCATGCAGAGTTCTGTAAGATTCTCCTACATGTCCAGAGGAAAACTACAAGCAATGCATGCAGGGCAGAATTAGGCCAATATCCACTAATAATAAAGGCTACAAAAATAGCAAATAAGTTTTGGAAACATCTAAAATACAATGACCCCCTCTCATATCATTACCAAGCCCCGCAATGCCAAGAGCTGAGCAAAGAAAAGAGTCCCTTCATCCAGCTGGTCCTGGGGCTGAGTTCACAAACCTGTTCTACTAACACACTGAAGCCTCAGGACCAGAACATCCAATCAATCAGAATAAACCGAACTACAACGCAGTCAAAACAAAACACATTACTTACTGGAAAACAAGCACAAAGCAAAAGGCAGTGCTGTCTGGCCCTAAATGGACAGTACACTGTGGCAAAGTATTTGACCATGGTTAGTGATGAAAACCTTAGAAAAACCTTGACAAAGTACAGGCCCAGTGAGCACAGCCTTCCCATTGAGAAGGGTAGACACATGAAAACCTGGCTCCCTGTAGAGGAAAGGCTGAGACGGAGCTGCATTTCCTGACAACATGTAAAAAATATAAAACAATTAGTGTCATTTTCCCAAATTTGAAACCCTTATTCAAGGTTTCAAAGACCTCTCTGATGAGAATAGGCTACCCGTCCTGTTGGGGGAGGACGCAGAGAACTGGGGGGTGGCAGCGCACTACATTGCTGCCTGCCATAAGTTGAGGGACAGTGTCTGACAGACCAACCAACCTGCATGTGTCCTCTAAGCCATTGTTATTGTTCAATGTATGGTTATTTTGTCCCTTGATTATTGTTGTTACTATTGTCCCGTTGACAATATTGATTATTATTATTTAAATTATGTTAATATTGTACATCTCCAAAGTATTCTTTGGCAATATTTACATTGTTACGTCACACCAATAAAGCAAATTGAATTGAGAGCGAGAGAGAGAGAGACAACACCAGGTTAACTCCTCAGAAATCTGAATCAATAACATAAAAATAATCAAAGTTGACTTATGAGATACTGACGAGACACATTAGATGTGGACTATGTTGGACAAACAGCACGAATGTCTGAGGCTATTGATTAACTTTTCATCCTTTTAAATGATCAATGAGTAATTGACCCACGCCATGTGCTTTGCAATAGTTGATACTTAATGAGATACATCATCAGAAGTTCCTTCCCCAAGGCTCCCTTTGAGACTAGCTGTGTCTTGTACGTGGGATTGTGTCTTTCTGATAGGCCATGCTGTTTTCCTCAACGTGTCTGTGTCTATGGAACACCCAAAACGTAAGTCCCCCTTCCACGAGCCAGTGGTCAGAAAACAGTTGAAACTGTCATCTTTAAGGAGAGTCCCATGCCTGTGGGGAAAACACGGAGGCTGGACACGAAGTACATGAACCCACGTCTACACATCTTGAAGTACACGACTGCACTGATCATAAGGAGTAGGAGAGAAGACATGGTCACCAGGGCAATTATCAAATAAAGCATGAAGTTACAGCTTGCCTGTGAGGGAATTCATCTGTGAATTCAAAGAGCTTGTTCAAAACAGGCCAAAACTACATTGACTGTTGCAGTGGCTGAGAGGAACTCAAGCCCGTTGTCCCTTGCCATGATCACATGGGTTTGTTTAGGCTAGTCCTGCTCTTCAAAACAGCCTCACAGTCCTGATTTCTCCACTGTGCAGGCCAATAGTGAAGGGGTTGGGCTGCGGTGCTTAGGAGAGCCACACGTTATGGCCGGAGTCGGCGTCCACAGCAACCACTTTGGTAACCAGGTAACTTTTAGGTGCCTCCAGCAGCAGCAGGTCCTCTGCGATGAAGCCAGATGATTGGACAGGTTACAGAACAACGGGTATGTTGTCATTATGGTCACCGATGAACACCCTCACAGTGCAGGTACTGGAGAGAGGAGGGGTACCATCGTCTTGAGCTGTGACTCCCACCTTATAGTGACTGGCCTGCTGGTAATCAAAGGGGAGCGAAGTGAAGAGCTCTCCGGTCTGCGTTAAGGAGAAGGAAAAGGGTGTTTCTGGGTTTATGCCCTATGATGAAGAGTATAGTATTTTAGCATTGGATCCCGTGTTTAGAACCTTGGCTCTCATCCTTATCACTAATGTGCCTCTACGTTGGTTTTCCCAAACTTTAGCAGTGTACTCGCTCTGAGGAAAAGTATGGGGATTGTCATTCATGTCCTCCACTGTGATGGATATTAATTTTCTACTGGACAGTGAGGGAGAATCAGAGTCACCGACTGTCACAGTGATGTTATAGTGTGGGTTCATCTCTCTGTCCAATATACCCTCAGTCACCAACACAAAGTATTTCTTAACCTCTGATATCAATTTAAAAAGGAATACTGTCTGAGATGGCACACTTGACCCGGCCGCCATTTCCAGTGTCCAGGTCATGCATGTTTAGCAAAGCAACCATGGTACCAGGTTGAGAATCCTCGGCCACCATAGCGGAGGCAGATTTCACAGCTATCACAGGCTCAATGTCATTCACATGAATTACTTCAATTATGAGTTTACAGGGTGACGCCTGACCCCCGCCATCTTTAGCTTGGACATCTACCTCACGCGCGCTCGACTCCTCATAGTCCACTTGACCCACAACCCTCACCTCACTGCGGGGACATTGTCATTGGTATCCAGAACATGGATGTGAATAGACACGGTGCCTGACCTGGCAGAATTACCCCAGTCAACACCACTGATGGTCAGAGTTTATTCTGCCTGGGTCTCCTGGTCCAATGCTTTTTTCAGAACCAGTTCTGGGTATGGTATTTCGTTAATTGGGGTGATCATTTTTAGGGCAACATGATTAGTGTGGCTCAGTTTATAACCACGAACTGAGTTGGTTCCCAAATCAGGGTCATGCACACTCTCTAGAGGGAAGCGTCTATCCCAGCACCGTCGACTCGACCAGGTCAAGATCAATTTCCCCAGGAGCAAAAGCAGGGCTGTTGTCCTTCATATCCTGAATATCTAAAACAAGACTGTACACTTTGAGAGGATCCTCCAGCAGCAATTGATACTGTAGAACGCATACATTCTCTTGTACGCACAACCCCTCTCTATCTATTTGCTCGCTGACCAACAGAGAGCTGAAACCAGAGTCAAGACTCACAGAGCTGCAGAGTGCCCTCCGCCACGATGCGCGCTCGACGTGCTCCAAGTTCAGGCAATTTCTTCCTCAGATCTTTTGCCACATTCCCAATGACTGAACAGCGCACATCTCCAAGCAACGGTACGAAGAGAAAGATATTCACCCGAAACTGCATTCCTTACTCTGTTTTAAGCATTGTTGTTCTACGGTACATCCTTTGTTGACATAAAAAAAGTATATATATATATATATATAGATATATATATATATATAAATACAGTGGGGAGAACAAGTATTTGATACACTGCCGATTTTGCAGGTTTTCCTACTTACAAAGCATGTAGAGGTCTGTAATTTTTATCATAGGTACACTTCAACTGTGAGAGACGGAATCTAAAACAGAAATCCTGAAAATCACATTGTATGATTTTTAAGTAATTAATTTGTATTTTATTGCATGACATAAGTATTTGATCACCTACCAACCAGAAAGAATTCCGGCTCTCACAGAACTGTTAGTTTTTCTTTAAGAATCCCTCCTGTTCTCCACTCATTACCTGTATTAACTGCACCTGTTTGAACTCGTTACCTGTATAAAAGACACCTGTCCACACACTCAATCAAACAGACTCCAACCTCTCCACAATGGCCATGACCAGTGAGCTGTGTAAGGACATCAGGGATAAATTGTAGACCTGCACAAGGCTGGGATGGGCTACAGGACAATAGGTAAGCAGCTTGGCGAGAAGGCAACAACTGTGGTGCAATTATTCAAAAATGGAAGAAGTTCAAGATGACGGTCAATCACCCTCGGTCTGGGGCTCCATGCAAGATCTCACCTCGTGGTGCATCAATGATCATGAGGAAGGTGAGGGATCAGCCCAGAACTACACGGCAGGACCTGGTCAATGACCTGAAGAGAGCTGGGACCACAGTCTCAAATAAATCCATTAGTAACACACTACGCCGTCATAGATTAAAATCCTGAAGCGCATGCAAGGTCCCCCTGCTCAAGCCAGCGCATGTCCAGGCCCGTCTGAAGTTTGCCAATGACCATCTGGATGATCCAGAGGAGGAATGGGAGAAGGTCACGTGGTCTGATGAGACAAAAATAGAGCTTTTTGGTCTAATCTCCACTCGCCGTGTTTGGAGGAAGAAGAAGGATGAGTACAACCCCAAGAACACCATCCCAACCGTGAAGCATGGAGGTGGAAACATCATTCTTTGGGGATGCTTTTCTGCAAAGGGGACAGGACGACTGCACCATATTTAGGGGAGGATGGATGGGGCCATGTATCGCAAGATCTTGGCCAACAACCTCCTTTCCTCAGTAAGAGCATTGAAGATGGGTCGTGGCCTGGTCTCCCAGCATGACAACGACCCGCAACACACATCCAGGGCAACTAAGGAGTGTCTCCGTAAGAAGCATCTCAAGGTCCTGGAGTGGCCTAGCCAGTCTCCAGACCTGAACCCAATAGACAGTCTTTGGAGGGAGCTGAAAGTCCATATTGCCCAGTGACAGCCCCGAAACCTGAAGGATCTGGAGAAGGTCTGTATGGAGGAGTGGGCCAAAATCCCTGCTGCAGTGTGTGCAAACCTGGTCAAGAACTACAGGAAACGTATGATCTCTGTAATAGCAAACAAAGGATTCTGTCCCAAATATTAAGTTCTGCTTTTCTGATGTATCAAATACTTATATCATGCAATAAAATGCAAAATAATTACTTAAAAATCATACAATGTGATTTTCTGGATTCTTGTCGTAGATTCCATCTCTCACAGTTGAAGTGTACCTATGATAAAAAATTACAGACCTCTACATGCTTTGTAAGTAGGAAAACCTGCAAAATCGGCAGTGTATCAAATACTTGTTCTCCCCACTGTATGTATGTATATATATATATATATATATATATATACAGTACCAGTCAAAGGTTTGGACACACCTACTCATTCAAGGGTTTTTCTTTATTTTTACTATTTTCTACATTGTAGAATAACAGTGAAGACATTAAAAATATGAAATAACACATCTGGAATCATGTAGTAACCAAAAAAATTTAAGAAAATCTAAATATATTTTAAATTCTAGATTTCTTCAAAGTAGCCACCCTTTGCCTTGATGACAGCTTTGCAAACTCATTGCATTATCTTAATCAGTTTCAACTGGAATGCTTTTTCAAGTGTTGAAGGAGTTCCCACATATGCTGAGCACTTGTTGGATGCCTTTCCATCACTCTGCGGTCCAACTCATCACAAACCGTCTCAATTGGTTTGAGGTCGGGTGAATGCAAAGGCCAGGTCATCTGATGCAGCATTCCATCACTCTCCTTCTTGGTCAAATAGCCCTTACACAGCCGGAAGGTGTGGTGGGTCACTGTCCTGTTGAAAAACAAATGATAGTCCCACTAAGCGCAAACCAGAGGGGATGGTGTATCGCGGCAGAATGCTGTGGTAGCCATGCTGGTTAAGTGTGCCTTGAATTCTAAATAAATCACTGAGTGTCATCAGCATAGCACCCCCTAACCATCACACCTCCTCCTCCATGCTTCACGATGGGAACCACACATGCGGAGATCATCCGTTCACCTACTCTGCGTCTCACAAAGAGAAGGAGGTTGGAACCAACAATCTAAAATTTGGACTCATCAGACCAAAGAGCAGATTTCCACCTGTCTAATGTCCATTGGTCATGTTTCTTGGCCCAAGCAAGTTTCTTCTTATTATGAAGCTGGTTGAGAGAATGCAAAGAGTGTGCAAAGATGTCATCAAGGCAAATGTTGGCTACTTTAAAGAATCTAAAATATATTTTGATTTGTTTAACACTTTTTTGGTTACTACATGATTCCATATGTGTTCTTTCATAAGACATCCTCATGATCTTTGGAGTCCTGGCTTTCGTTGTGAATCAACATATTCCGTGTTTATTTAATTTATGCTTTACAACGCTAACCGGAATGAAGGTAGCAGCAACCTTGAAATGAGGTCATACCCTCGGCCTGCTCTTATACATTCGTATTCCTAAATATGGTAGTAAGTCACACAAAACAATTTAAGGCACAGATCAATAGCCAAGATATACAGCTTTCCGCAGACATCCTGCTTTTGCAGATAGGGGCTACCGTTCTCATACCTGACAGAATTTAATAAAACAAATCCAATAAGGTCCCCAAATATGGGGACTTTACATTTAAAGAGGTTTTAAGAATAAAGGTTGTCAACAAGTGGTTGGAAAAGTCTATAAGGTCACTTCAACAACAGACATGTTCACATAAATATTAGCAAGACAACTGTACACATTAACTAGCGCAGTACAGCTAAACCATTTCTACACATCTGTTAGCACGTGATGTGACATATATAAATCATTACAAGGAACAAAGGAAAATAATGATTATGTCCTGTCTCACATGTTTAAGGGGTGTTCAGTGACATGGAAAGTGGCGGCCAACTGCAGCAAGGAGGCAAACACTATCAAAACAGGCTTCTCATCTCATCCTTCTGTCTAAATTGCTCCACCCTTCCAAAAACGTTCTCACCTGACATCTGCCATCTGTTCTACATTGTGATTAGAAATGTTGGCCTAAGTACCTAGAATACACATCAAACGCGTAACACAATTGAATGGAGAGGCCTACCTCTGGGGACCCCTGGGAGTCATCAAATGCTTCAGCAAAGATTGTTGGAGTTGTTCTCAGAGTCTGGTCCACAAGCAGCGTGTTGTCATTGTAAGATCTGACGAACTTGAAGTCACTTGTGCGCGATCCCGTCGTCAGGTATGCGTCATAATTGTATGTGCTGCGGAGAGTTCCGGCGCCATCCACCTCTGGGTAGTTGGGAGGGAGATACGCGCTGGGGATGGCGACCGCTCCGTCAAACAACAGTCTGGGCTTTCTCCTGCGGCAAAACTTCACGGTCAGGATGACAATAATGAAGGTGAAGAAAAAGGTGGAGACGGACACCAGCGTGATGATCAGATAAGAGGTGAGTTTGGAATTGTTTTCATCATAAGATACATCTTTCAGTTCTGGTACTTCAGCCAAGTTATCAGAAATCACCAAATACATTGTACAGGTGGCAGAGAGAGAGGGTTGTCCGTTATCTTTCACTGACACAATGAGGTTCTGTTTCATGCTGTCAGATTCAGAAATGTCCCGCTGTGTCCTGATCTCTCCGCTGTGGAGACCAATAGTGAAAAGTCCCGGATCAGTGGATTTGACTATATGATAAGAAAGCCAGGCGTTCTGGCCGGAGTCCGCGTCCACCGCAATCACCTTGGAAACCAGAGAGCCCCCGTGCGCAGCTTTGGGGACCAGTTCGGTCATGAAGGATTTCCCCTCCAGAGCGGGGTATAGTATCTGAGGAGAGTTGTCATTCACATCCGTTATGAACACACTGACCGTGACGTTGCTGCTGAGCGGAGGAGAACCGTTGTCCCTGGCCACCACCTGGAATTTAAAACTCCTGAATTGCTCGTAATCAAACGACCTCACAGCGTGGATCACCCCCGTGTCTCCTTTAACGGATAAAAACGAGGACACTTGGACACCGTTCACCTCAGCGGGAAAGAGAGAATAAATCACTGTCCCATTCTGTCTCCAGTCTGGGTCCCGTGCAGTAACAGAACACACGGAGGAACCGGGTTTGTTATTTTCAGTCACGTGGGCTTTATAGGACTGTTCCTCAAACACAGGTGGGTTGTCGTTGACGTCAGCTACAGATAACGGAACAGTTTTAGAGGAGGATAGAGGTGGAGAGCCCTCGTCGGTGGCAGTGATTGTAATGTTGTAATCAGACACTAGTTCACGGTCCAGTTCGCCCGTGGTCACCAAAGAATAGTAGTTTTTGATGGATGGCACCAGCTTAAAGGGAAGATTTTGCTGAATGGAGCAGCGGACCTGTCGGTTATTCTCAGAGTCTCTATCCTGCACGTTAATGATGCCCACCTCTGTACCAGGTGACGCGTTCTCGGGTATGGGGTTAGTTAGAGATTGTAGATAAATCACAGGAGCGTTGTCATTAACATCTGTGATGTCTATTATGACTTTAGAATATGATGCTAACCCTAAACCATCCTTAGCTTTGATTCGCAATTCAAATGATGAAAATTCTTCAAAATCTATAGTGCCAATAACTCGTATGTCTCCTGTTTTACGGTCGATAGAAAATATTTTCTTTACGTCTTCTGAAACATGACCGAAGTCATACGTGATCTCCCCATTTGCTCCGTCATCTGCATCCGCAGCACTCACTGTAACCACTACAGTATCTAAAGGGGAGTTTTCAGGCAGACTGGCTTTATAGACGGCCTTGCTAAACACTGGGGCGTTATCGTTAGCATCCAGTACAGTGACGTGTATGAGTACAGTACCTGATTTCTGCGGAGAGCCTCCGTCTACAGCTGTAAGCAATAATTTAACATCCTGCTTTTGTTCTCGATCAAGCTCCTTCTCTAGAACAAGATCCACAGTATGACTATCTACAATCAAAACGAAATTGTCATTCCTTTCAAGTGTGTATCTTTGAACTGAGTTCTGTCCTATATCCGTGTCATGAGCCTCCTCCAATGAGAATCGAGTGCCTTTAGCTGCAGATTCCCATATTTCCATATCTATCATCTCCTCGTTAAATTGCGGTGCGTTATCATTAATATCTTGAACATGAAGACTAATACGGTGCAGCTCCAAAGGATTCTCCAACACAAGTTCCTGTTTTAAAACGCACAAAGCCTTATTGCCACAAAGCCCCTCTCTGTCAATTCTCTCCGCAACAATCAAATCTCCGGTACTCAGATTAATGTCACAATACCGTTTTTGGTTTCCTTCGGTATCAATACGGGCCTTACGAGCGGACAGTCCGCTCGCCTTTAGCCCGAGATCCTTGGCTATATTTCCAATAACAGATCCTCGTTTCATCTCCTCCGGAAAAGAATAGCTCACGTCTCCATTGGCGGAGTGCAGCGGTCGAAGAAAGAAAACAAAGCCACAGACCAGGCCTGTCACTGTGAATATTTTGTGCTCCATCCTTAGATAAGAACGGTGGAGAAATAAGGCTGCAGTTATGTGCGTCACTATATGCAAATATCCAAAGTGAAGATATAGTTTTCAATCGAATATAATTCCAACCGAGAAAACACTAACAAACGTCCGGTCCCCACGATTTTCTGCAGCGCAGTGAACAACCCAGAGCGTTGTATTCGTCAACATGAAGTTGCTCAGCTGGTGAACAGCGACACTTTGAGTGCACTTCATAAATTGCATGTTTTAAATGACAACACACGGACTAACCCATTATCGATTTGATAAAATGCAAAGCACACTATCGGACCAAGCTCATGAAATAGACATAGAAGATCAAGACAGCCAGAATAAACGAGGATGAAGGCAATACGCACATAACAGAACATAACACCTGGACAGCTATACCCGTAAAAGAGGAAATCTCACTTTTCTTCTCATTCTCCATTTACATTTCAGCCGATAAAGACAATATGTTTGTCCAGGGGCGCAACTTTCCCTGTGGATGGGGGATATGTCCCCCCCATGTTCTGAAATTGCATCGTTGTTCCCCCCAGTTTTATCATTGGAATGTGATGGAAAAATTGGCAATGGTGTGCTTTAGGACCATGCGGATGATTTAGCGCAGTAGGGTAGGCTGTTTGGAGTGTTAATCCCGACTGGATAAAATATGTATACACTGTTGAACAGTAATGGTGGAATGTAGTTTCTATTTGCTCATTTTAGCTGTTCTTGCCATAATATGGACTTGGTCTTTTATCAAATAAGGATATCTTCTGTATACATCCCCTACCTTGTCACAACACAACTGATTGGCTCAAATGCATTAACTTCTTATGGCTGGGGGCAGTATTGAGTATCTTGGCTGAATAAGGTGCCCAGAGGTGCCCAGAGTAAACTGCCTGCTACTCGGTCCCAGTTGCTAATATATACATATTAGTATATTTGGATAGAAAACACTCTGAAGTTTCTAAAACTGTTTGAATGATGTCTGTGAGTATAACATAACTCATATGGCAGGCAAAAACCTGAGAAAAAATCCAACCAGGAAGTGGGAAATCTGAGGTTGGTCGTTTTTCAACTCATTCCCTATTGAAGATACAGTGGGATATTGGTCATGTTGCACTTCCTATGGCTTCCACTAGATGTCAACAGTCTTTAGAACCTAGTTTGATGCTTCTACTGTAAAGTGGGGGTGAATGAGAGGGCGATGAGTCAGAGGTCTGGCAGAATGCTTTGAGCTAGTACGCTCGTTCACGTGAGAGGTAGCTCGCATTCCATTGCTTTCTACAGACAAAGGAATTCTCCGGTTGGAACATTATTGAAGATTTATGTTAAAAACATCCTAAAGATTGATTCTATACATCGTTTGACTTGTTTGTACGGACTGTAACAGAACGTTTTGACATTTCGTCTGCTCCTAGTGAAGGCGCTTCGTGACTTTGGATTTGTTTAAAAAATGCATTAACAAAAGTAGCTATTTGGACATAAATGACGGACATTATCAAACAAAACAAACATTTATTGTGGAACTGGGATTCCTGGGAGTGCATTCGGATGAAGATCATCAAAGGTAAGTGAATATTTGAAATGCTATTTCTGACTAAATGTTGACTGCACAATATGGCGGACATCTTTTTGGCTTGTTTGGTCTCTGAGCGCCGTATTGAGATTATACTGTAGCATGGTTTGCTTTTTCCATAAAGCTTTTTTGAAATCTGACACAGCGGTGGCATTAAGGAGAAGTGTTTCTAAAGTTTCATGCATAACACTTGTATTTTCATCAACATTTGTAATGAGTATTTCTGTAAATTGATGTGGCTCTCTGCAAAATCACGGATGTTTTTGGAACTACTGAATATAATGTGCCAATGTATACTGAGAGTTTTTGATGTAAATAGAAACTTTATCGAACAAAACACATGTATTGTGTAACATGAAGTCCTATGAGTGTCATCTGATGAAGATCATCAAAGGTTAGTGATTAATTTGATCTCTATTTCTGATTTTTGTGACTCCTCTCTTTGGCTGGAAAAATGGCTGTGTTTTTCCGTGACTTGGCTCTGACCTAACATAATAGTTTGTGGTGCTTTGGCCGTAAAGCCTATTTGAAATCGTGCACTGTGGTGGGATTAACAACAAGTGTATCTTTAAAATGGTGTGAAATACTTCTATGTTTGAGGGATTTGAATTATGGCATTTCTGTTGTTTTGAATTTGGCGCCCTGCAAATTCACTGGCTGTTGTCATATCGATCCCGTTAACGGGATCTCAGCCCTAAGAAGTTTTAATGAAAGACATTCCACAAATTAACTTTTAACAAGGCACACCTGTTAATTGGAATAAATTCCAGGTGACTACCTCATGAAGCTGGTTGAGAGAATGTCAAGAGTGTACAAAGAGGTCTAAGGTTGCCACGGTTATTTCTCTGCTGACTGGGTGGGCGTTGCAGTGGGCCATGGTCATTTTGAAGAGAGGAGAGGAGCTAGATTCATATAAGGGGTTCATGGCTCTGTTCAAGTGCATTTTCAATCCTCCCCCGGAGGGCAGAGAGGTGGGCGAGCGCTTACTTCAATTACGGCAGGGGGACCAGATGGCTGCTGAGTGCATGCTCTCCTTCCAAACAGTAGCAGCATCCAGTGGATGGAATGAGCCAGCACTTCCTACGCTATTCAGAAGAGATCTGCGCCAGGAGGTCCAGACGGAACTGGCCTATCAAGACGACAATCTCTACTTGGATGCACTCATTGCAATGGCCATCCATCTGGATAACCTAATTCGGGCGAGTCGGTACTCCCATCGCTTCTCTCCCTCCCTCAGTGAACACTCTGGATCAGAGCCTGAACCCATGGAGGTAGTGGTCACACGACTTTCCCTCATGTACTGTGTCTAGAGCATTAGTGAAACTTTATTGACCAGACCTTTGCCTCCTCTCTTAACTTTTTTTGGGATAGGGGGCGGTATTTTGACGTCCGGATGAAAAGCGTGCCCAAAGTAAACTGCCTGCTACTCAGGCCCAGAAGCTAGGATATGCATATAATTGGTAGATTTGGATAGAAAACACTCTACACTTTCTAAAACTGTTCAAATGTCTGTGAGTATAACATAACTGAAATGGCAGGCGAAACCCCGAGGACAAACGCCCCCCCCCCCCCCAAAAAAAGTAATCCTACCACTGATTTCAATGGCCGGCACTTTTATAATAGGGCGAAATCGTGAACGATTGCAGTTCCTAGGGCTTCCACTAGATGTCAACAGTCTTTAGAAAGAGTTTTAGGCTGGTTTTTGGAAAAATGAGCCAGAAATTGTAGTTTTTCTAGGTGGCTCCCATTTTGGCTGTAGTGTTTCCAAGCGTGTGAATGAGTGTGCGTTCTTTGGTATTTTTCTCTGGTAAAGACAATAACGATTCTCAGTCTTACATTTTATAGTTTATTTGCGTATTAGGGTACCTATTGTTTGATTATAAATGTTGATTGACTTGTTTGGATAAGTCTATTGGTAACGTTTGGGATTAATTTTGTATGCATTTTGAAGGAGGGAAACCGAGTGGATTATTGACGGAAGCCGCCAGCTAAACTGAGTTTTTATGGATATAAAGAAGGACATTATCGAAGAAAAGGACCATTTGTAATGTAACTGGGACCTTTTGGAGTGCCAACAGAAAAAGATCTTCAAAGGTAAGGTAAGGCATATATTATATCGCTATTTCTGATTTTCGTGTTGCAACTCCCTGGTTGAAAATTATTTGTAATGCATTTGTGTACTGGGCGCTGTCCTCAGATAATCGTATGGTTTGCTTTTGCCGTAAAGCCTTTTTGAAATCTGACACGGCGGCTGGAGTAACAAGTAAAGCTTTATTTTGATGTATTGCACTTGTGATTTCATGAAAGTTTCATATTTATAGTAATTTAACTTGAATTTGGCGCGCTGCAATTTCACCGGAAATTGTCGAAATGGGATGGTAGCGTCCCACTAATCCGCAAGAAGTTAACATCATCACATACATCCTCTCCTTTCCCTGTTCAAGCCCTCGATAGTCGGCCATTAGGACAGGTTTCTTCTTCTTTGCCAAGAAGGATGAAGGGTTACGTCCATGTGTAGATTGCTGAGGACTCAATGAAATCCTCAAAAAGTACCGTTACCCTCTCCCGTTGGTGCCGGCAGCCGTAGAACCACCATAGAAGGGTTACAATGGTTTTGGAGTTTGCCATCTTCTACCGCCGTTTCATCAGGAACTTCAACTCCGTTGTCGCCCCTCTCACCTCTCTCCTCAAGGGTGGTCCCCGTAGGTTGGTGTGGAGCCCAGCAGCCAGCAGGGCCTTCCGTCTACTCAAGGAACGTTTCACCTCTGCCCCATTGCTCAACACTCAGTTCCCACAATCTCCTTTGTGGTGGAGGTAGACGCTTCAGAGGTAGGTGTGGGGGCAGTTCTGTCTCAACGACAGTGTAATCCACATAAATTGTGTCCGTGTGCATATTACTCTAAGAGACTGTCCCCTGCAGAGAGGAATTAAGACGTGGGTGATTGAGAGCTCCTGGCAGTGAAGTTGGCATTAGAGGTGTGGAGACACTAGCTGGAGGGCGCCAAGGAAGCATTAGTCATCCTCACCAACCATCAGAACCTGGGGTACATACGGACAGCGAGGAGGCTGAACCTGCTTCAAGCAAGGTGGGCCATTTTCTTCACAAGGTTCAACTTCACGCTGACCTATCGCCCAGGTTAAAAAAACACCAAGGCTGATGCCCTGTCCCATCTCTACGATTGGGGAGAGTGTCCTGTCCAAAATGCACCTATAATCCCATCCTCCCGAGTCTAAGCTGGAGAGGGAGCCTGCGTCAACTAACTGTCCTTCCGAGCGCATCTACATTCCCATAAGGGATCGGCTGCTGACATTGGCACACAGCTGTCATCGCTGGACATCCAGGAATTTCTCGCACTACCCAATCCATCTCTGAGAAGTATTGGTGGCCCACATTGGCGCAGAACGTCACTTGTTACGTCAACTCCTATTCCGACTGTGCCCAAAAGAAATCCACTCGGAACGCCCCGGCAGGGAAACTCCTTCCCCTTCCCGTGACTGAGTGTCCCTGGTCCCATCTATCCATTGACTTTGTTACTGATCTCCTCTCTGATGGTTTTACCACCATTTTGGTGGTTGTAGATAGATTTTCAAAATCCTGTCATTTTAATCCCTCTTTCTGGTCCCCCTACTGCTCTCAAGGTCGCTGAGGCACTATTCCAGCAGGTCTTCCGGCATTATGGCCTTTCAGAGGACATCGACTCTAACCGTGGCCCCCAATTCACATCACAGGTATGGAGGGCCTTTATGGAGATGGTCAGGGTCACGGTCAGCCTCACTTCGAGGTATAGGCCTCAGTCCAACAGGTAGGTGGAGAGGATGAACCAGGAGCTGGGGAGATTTCTGAGGAGTCCCTGTCAGGACCGGCAGGGAGAGTGGGCTCACTTCCTTCCATGGGTGGAGTACGCCCAGAATTCGCTACGTCACTCCTCCACTGGGTTGACCCCCTTCCAGTGTGTTCTGGGTTTTCAGCCGGCCCTGGCTCCATGGACCCCGGGCCAGACCAAAGCTCCTGCGGTTGATGAGTGGTTCAGATGCGCAGAAGTGTGGAGCGAGGCTCACGTGAGACTCCAGCGCGCCGTCCTCCGTCAAAAGGAGCATGCAGACCGCCACCGCCGTGAGACCCCAGTGTACCACCCTGGGGTTCATGTCTGTCTTTCTACCAGGAACCTCCCACTCCGTCTGGAGGTGATGTATAGGTTACAGCTTCCCAGTGACTACCGTATCTCACCTTCTTTTCATGTCTCTCTTTTCAGGCCGGTGGTTCCTGGTCCCCTAGCTGATGCTGTCCCCCATGACACCCCTCCACCTCCCCTGGACATCAGGGGGGTCCGGCCTATGTCGTTAGATCTCTACTGGACTCCCGATGTCATGGGGTTCGGCTCCAGTATCTGTTGGGCTGGGAGGGTTATGACCCAGAGGAGCAGTGTTGGGTTCCCGTGGAGGACATTCTGGATCCCAACTTCATCCGTGAATTCCACCTTCGCCGCCCGGACAGCCGCCA
Organism: Oncorhynchus clarkii lewisi; assembly: GCF_045791955.1. Classification (NCBI taxonomy): domain Eukaryota; kingdom Metazoa; phylum Chordata; class Actinopteri; order Salmoniformes; family Salmonidae; genus Oncorhynchus; species Oncorhynchus clarkii. The sequence goes on from NC_092177.1 coordinate 26,564,531, forward strand.
CGTGTCGGGGGGGGGGGGGGGGGGGGGGGGAATGTCACGTCTACACCCGCTCCTTCCCTCCGGCATTTGACGTCGCCAGTATACTAACCACTGGTCCTGGGATCCATCATTACGCACACTTGGCATCAATCATTACGCACACCTGCACGTCACCATCAGGCACACCTGCACGTCACCATCAGGCACACCTGGACGTCACCATCAGGCACACCTGGACGTCACCATCAGGCACACCTGCACGTCACCATCAGGCACACCTGCACGTCACCATCAGGCACACCTGCACGTCACCATCAGGCACACCTGGACGTCACCATCAGGCACACCTACACGTCACCATCAGGCACACCTGGACGTCACCATCAGGCCCACCTGCACGTCACCATCAGGCACACCTGGACTCACTTAGGTCCTTTCCCCAGTCAGTATTGTTTGTCTTTCATGTCTATACGCTACTCTTGTTTGTTATATTGTTCGATGTTCCATTTATTATTAAACTCACCACCTGCACTTGCTTTCCGACTCCCAGCATTTACATTACAGCCCGTGTTAGGCTACAAACTATCCAAATTATCCACACATAATTTCAACCAGCGTAGTCCTATAACATTCCAAAATATGAAATCCCGAACACACACAATATGCTCCATCCAAACTTAAATATGACATTAAAAATACATTTCAAAGCCACTGGCATACAAATCGACAAAAACACCCAATAATTATATAGATTAGCAAAAGAAAACGGTATTCCACAAAAACATGATAAACTCTCTATCTTCAAAATGTACGTGCAATCCAACCATCCACACTCATTTCGAGCATCCCTACAAAACTATTATCTGATAGTGTGCTAAACACATTTTAATCAAAGTTGCTGGTAGACTGTATGCTTGCTTGATCAAAAAATTGGAGACAGGTATGCCACCCAGCATAAGCGAAAAACCAACTAAAAACCATGGAAAAATAAAACAACACATTTAAAAAAAAAAAACTATTGTAAACTCTGCACAGGTTAGGCCTACACTTGTGTGAAAAAAATGCATTACAAAAGAGGTAGATCTAACTTCTAAATTATTTTTTTCCCTAAAATGCACATGGAAGTTGCACCGTCATTTTGTCATCTGGAACTCATCAGTACAATCCACAAAAACAGTGAGTAGAACTGACAACAGGAAAGTAATAGCCTCGTAACGCCTTTACAACAGAAACCGGACATACCTGCACCACAGACAGCGACATCCGCTACTGCTCAAACAAAAGCTCCCTACTTTTCTCATCATAGTATAGTCCTACAGAGCTTTGTCAATTTTTCTCTTTTGAAATGCCATCCAAGTAGGCCAACAAACTGATTCCAAATAGAACCAGCGTATGAAATATGTTTTGTAACATTACAATTGTGCAGTAGGCAAATCGTTAAAAAAAAGTTAATTTATCAATCCTACAAAATGTTTTGAACCACAATTCAAACAACATGTAATCTGCAAAATGCCAGCATTGCAATGAAGGTGTTGAATTGATAACATAATCGATTACACCATCATATTTGGAGCTACGTTTAGTTCTTTAAACAGTGGCAGAGGAAACAGACGTTATGACAGTCCCGTGGGAATAGTAGTTTTTATCCTGAACAAAATTACTTTGTAAAAAAAACGACCTGCAGTTGTAAAACATCTGCCACAGAGCCTATAGAGTTATAACGCACGTCTGTTAAAATAAAGGCCTACCTCTGGGGATCCCTCGGAATCGCGAAAGTCTTCAGCAAATTCAGTTGTAGTTTTTCTCAATGTCTGGTCCAAAGACAGCGTGTTGTCATTGTAAGATCTGACGAACTTGAAGTCACTTGTGCGCGAACCTGTCGTCAGGTATGCGTCATAATTGTAGGTGCTGTGGAGAGTTCCCACTCCACCCCCCTCTGTGTAGTTGGGAGGGAGATAAGCGCTGGGAATGGCGACCGCTCCGTCAAACAACAGTCTTGGCTTTCTCCTGAGGCAAAACCTCACGGCCAGGATGACAATAATGAAGGTGAGGAAAAATGTGGACACGGACACCAGCGCGATAATCAGATAAGAGGTGAGTTTGGAATTGTTCTCATCATACGAGATATCTTTCAGTTCTGGCACCTCAGCCAAGTTATCAGAAATCACTAAATACATACTACAGGTGGCAGAGAGAGAGGGCTGTCCGTTATCTTTCACTGACACAATGAGGTTCTGTTTCATGCTGTCAGATTCAGAAATGTCCCGCTTTGTCTTGATCTCTCCGCTGTGGAGACCAATAGTGAAAAGTCCCAAATCAGTGGATTTGACTATATGATAGGACAGCCAGGCGTTCTGCCCGGAGTCCGCGTCCACCGCTATCACCTTTGAAACCAGAGAGCCCCGGTGTGCAGCTTTGGGGACCAGCTCGGTCATGAAGGAGTTCCCCTCCGGGGCGGGGTATAGTATCTGAGGAGAGTTGTCATTCACATCCATCATGAACACACTGACCGTGACGTTGCTGCTGAGCGGAGGAGAACCGTTGTCTCTGGCCACCACGTGGACTTTAAAACTCCTGAAATGCTCATAATCAAACGACCTCACAGCGTGGATCACCCCCGTGTCTCCGTTAACGGATAAAAGCGAGGACACTGGGACACCGTTCACCTCATCAGGTAAGAGAGAATAAATCACTGTTCCGTTCTGTCTCCAGTCTGGGTCCCGTGCAGTAACAGAACACACAGAGTTACCGGGTTTGTTATTTTCAGTCACGTGGGCTTTATAGGACTGTTCCTCAAACACAGGTGGGTTGTCGTTGACGTCAGCTACAGATAACTGAACACTTTTAGAGGAGGATAGAGGTGGAGAGCCCTCGTCGGTGGCAGTGATTGTAATGTTGTAATCAGACACTAGTTCACGGTCCAGTTCGCCCGTGGTCACCAGAGAATAGTAGTTTTTGATGGATGGCACCAGCTTAAAGGGAACGTTTTGCTGAATGGAGCAGCGGACCTGTCGGTTATTCTCAGAGTCTCTATCCTGCACGTTAATGATGCCCACCTCTGTACCAGGTGACACGTTCTCAGGTATGGAGTGAATCAGAGATTTTAGATATAGCTCAGGGGCATTGTCATTTATGTCTGTAATGTCTATAATAACTTTACTGTCCGAAGAAAGACCAAAGCCATCTTTCCCTTCAATAAAAAGTTCAAATTGTGTCTCTTCTTCATAATCTATTTCTCCTGTCACTCTAATTTCTCCTGTGTTCTGGTCCATAGTAAATACATTCCTTGCTGTTTCAGATACTCGACTAAATTCATACGTCACTTCTCCATTCAATCCCTCATCTGCATCTGCATGCTACACTCACTGTAACCACTACAGTATCTAAAGGAGAGTTTTCAGGCAGACTGGCTTTATAGACGGCCTGGCTAAATACTGGGGCATTATCGTTAGCATCCAGTACAGTGACGTGTATGACTACAGTACCTGATCTCTGCGGAGTGCCCCCATCTACAGCTGTCATCAACAGTTTCAACTCCTGCTGCTCCTCGCGGTCTAATTATTTGTCCAGAACTAACTCACCGTATTTAATACCAGCATTATTCGTTTGCAAACCCAAAACAAAATTATTAGTCCTTTGTAGTACGTAGCTTTGCACTGCGTTTTGTCTAGTATCTGCGTCGTGAGCTGCGTTTACACGATAGCGAGCTCTTTTCACAGCGGATTCTCTGATTTCTACCTTAATAAAATCCTTGGGAAATATGGGTGAATTATCGTTGATATCTTGGATTTGAAGTGATATATGATGCAACTCAAGTGGACTCTCTAGGACCAACTCGAATTTTAGTATGCATAAAACCTTTTCTCCACAAAGCCCCTCTCTGTCAATCCTCTCCGCAACAATCAGATCTCCGGTACTCAGATTAATGTCACAATAACGTTTTCGGTTTCCTTCAGTATCAACACGGGCCCTACGAGCGGACAGCCTGCTCGCCTCCAGCCCGAGATCATTGGCTATATTTCCAATAACAGATCCTCGTTTCATCTCCTCCGGAAAAGAATAGCTCACGTCTCCATAGGCGGAGTGCAGCGGTATAAGAAAGAAAGAAAAGCAGAAGACCAGAGCTGACATTGAGATTCCTTTGTTCAGCATCCTTAGACTTCCAACGACATCCATATATATAGTTAAACAGATCGATGTAAGGAGAAAGTATTCCACAAAACTATCAACATTCACTAGATTATCAAAACAAAATACAAGTGTGTGCGCAGTCTGACCGTTTACCCCTATTATTTTATGTAGGGAAACGAAACCAGAGCTTTGTTAATGACAACAGCAATGGGTGGAGAGCTATCTATTCTACCTCCGCTGGTGAACAGCGACCCTATGAGCACCATTCAGAAATTACACGCTGACATTGGGCTAATAACATTTCAATAAAAGTCTCAGATAGACATTATTCATGATCAAACATTGGAGATACATGATGTATGCCCCAGCATATGGAGATAACCTAATAAGCACAGTCAGTAGCTCGACTTTAGTTTTAGAAGTTAGAAGCTGACATAACCTGTCGGGGTGTCTGGGGGTCCTCCCCCAGAATTGTTTTTGGCATCTAAAGCAAATTTTCTGCATTTCTACACAATCTAATATGACCCACGGCCCTTCTAGCTGTCTCTATTTATAACAACAAAAAGTAAACAAAAATGCCCACAGTCATCTAGCTATAGGTAAGAGATAATTATTTAATATGTTTAAGTGATTGATAAAACTGAACTAGATCAAATGTAATTCAATAATCAATATTGTGCTGCACCTTTAACCAATAGCCTAACAAATGAACAAATCTTTAAAACATAAAGTACAAAGACTTAACATCTTTATTAAGACAACTTCATATCACATTTCAGCCCGAGCCACCTCCATGCCCAACCCTCACCCTTCTAGTCAATAACTAAATTCTCTCCACAACACAATTTTCTTCACACATTTTTTTGTTTAATTTCCAAAGGAAAGGTTTGGAAACAAGTTTAATATATATATATATATATATATATATATATATATATATATATATACATATATAAAACACATCCACCTACACATATACTGTACATTAACACACAGAAACAACACATCCTCCATATAATTCATCTCATAGCCCTAATAGTACAGTAGAGTTCATTTTACTAGCACACAATATAGCTGGGTCGCCTAGTCCTGCCCCTAGTGGTCCACCACCCTGCAGCTCCCAACCCAACACACCCCACTCAGCCTTAGGATCTTAGTGAAAAATTCATTATTGGTTTCAGATTTGTTAGGCCAAGGCCAGAGAGACAACCAACAGGACGGCAGATCCCCAGGGCCAGGACTGAGAAGCCCATCAGCTAGGGATAGCCAAAATAAGTATCTCCCCTGATGTGGGCATGTTTTCAATACAGACTCCTTTTGTCATACAGTATTCCATAGAAGTCATTCAGACCTTGTAAAAGTTGCCCAGTATACCCTTAATCTTGTAATAAATCAAATCTAATGATACATAACGTGATATTTATGTCATCTATTGTGACATTGTGGGAGGATAACCAACCTTTCAATTAATGGCAATGCATTTCTTAGCCGTTATAAATGCTAGGTTATACAGTTAACATTTGCAAATAGGTCCTCTTTTGTGCTTTACACCTCCAGCACAGGGATGCCATTTCTGAGTGCACGTCATTCAGTTTCACTCACATATGGTACGTTCTATGGATGGTCTTAAACTGCAGTCATTTATGTCTGAGATGATATGACTGGACATTTAAACACAACTGTATCCATACATGATCATCAATAGCTTTTCCCAGATCTTCCTCACATCTTTCTACCCTTGATTCAGCTGAAATCAACCTTAGACAATTGTCAGACTGCCTTAAAATAGTTTAAATCTTTCTGGCTTGTCCAGTGTTTGCTGCACAGAGTGAATAAAGTGTTGTATCTGCAAAATTTCACCTCAGCTTCATCACAGACTGGTCTTCCCTGGCTGTCTGACCCTGCTGAGACCCCTGTCACCATCTGATCCTGCTACGATGAGGCATGACAAATAATTACCTTGGTGTACATTTCTACATGATTTTATACAAGAATATAATCAATAGTACAATAATTGAAATGACCATTATTCCCAGATCCCAGACTGCAGCTTTAAACTGCTGTCCTGTAGCTACTGTAGGTCTACCAATCAACTCAAGATGGAACTTTATATCATTCACTGATATTGTTAATATACTGCAAAATTCACCTGACCTCCGTAGACTGGTCTTCCCTGGCTGTCTGACCCTGCTGGGACACCTGTCAACATCTGATCCTCCTAAGACATGATGACTACAGTGTTGTGTACTGACTGTGCACCACGACAGTGAAGCCTGGAGAGCTGTTTATTACTGTGTCAGTGTGAAAAGTAGGGAATTAGCTAGGGAAAGTTATAAATCAATATAACTTTACATTGCTATACTGCCTCTAATAACAAGTCACATTGAGCTGAAAAAAACGTCAGAATGTCGATCTACAATCGTTTGCCCACTGGATTCATCGTTTGATTCCGGTCTAGTGTGATTGTGGCAAAAATAATAGCTAACGTAGTGAGCTAGTTAGCTCGCTAATGTTAGACAACATTTGGCTAGCTCTCTCTCTCTCTAACGGTACTTCAGCTGGTGAAAGATAGCCAAGTTCATTTACATCTGTTGAAATGGGACAAAACAAAATCTACAAAACATGTCTTTGTATGTGTAGGCCATCTAACTGATGCTGTCTGGTCATAAATGGTCATAAATAGTATGACATTGTTGCTGCCCGTAGAATTGAAGGCAAGGGAAGCCTGCGAGCATTTGGCCTCCCTTGATAAATAGCCAATCAGCGTTGAGCTAAACTGAGTGAGCTCAACCGTGAATGGTCCTGGCGCATCAAAAAAAAAGCCAGTTTGGATTTGGCTTCAATCCAATTACATTCTATCAAGAGAAATATGTAATTGACAGAAACAACTTGAATTGTTGCATCTCATTGTGTGTGTTGTTGTCCTCCGGTGGCCAGCTAGCTAGCTAAAATTGTCCCTTTCATAAATTAGCAATGGATGGAGACAGGGATTTGAACTTGTGGTTTTACTTAGTTATCCATACTGGCCAATGATTATAACTGCTATTCTGATCTAACTATGAATTCATACATTGTGCACCTGGACTGAGAGGATGGAAGGTCAATACGTAGTTAGATGTAGAAGGCTAATGTTAACAAGCTAACGTTGCCCATGAAAATAAGTTAGGCTAGCGAGCAAGCATTTTTACCAGGAAGACTAGCACAAGAAAAAATAAAAGCGTGTACTGTATGACAATCAGACTGTTTTGTGAAAGAGATGAGGAGGGCATTGGCTTTTTTCTACTAGTAGGGTGTGTCAACATGTTTTTTCCACTTGCAGAATGCACACACACACAACTGAGAACCATGGACAGCCACATCATATTGATTGGACTAAATTGTTTTTGGTATCTTTTAGTTGTCACTGTACTAGACTAAGCAGAGGTGATTTGATGATGTTGAAGTGTAAATGGTGCTGGAATAGTGGAGGCAGTTCCTGTCTTCATCGTGACTTGCAGTAACTCTCCATGGTTCTAAATCAATAGTTTTTCAGTAGTCGGGAAATGTCGGAAACATGAACTTGATTGACCATGTAGTAGGTCATGTAGCTGTTTATTACATGCAAAATGCTTTGTGGACTTCGGACAGAGGTTGCTGTCTGGTTTTGTGATCAAACCAAGGTGTGGTTGAATTTTCTATGCCACCGTGTCTTCTTATTGTCTCGGCCTTACGCCTATATATCATGGTCACAAGACATATGAACTAACAGATTAAAGAGCAAAGAACACAATTATCACAACACAAAGATTGTAATATGGCTTTCCTTCTGGCTTGGCTTCCCCAGTGATTTTATTTACGCACCACATTCGTGGTGTAGATTGAACTGCAAGATGGGTAAAATGCTGAAAATGAACTGTAATTTGGAAGCCTCTTTTAAAAATTAGTCTAATATACTGTATTTCTTTACAGTAATAGCTTATACACTGTAGATTCAAATGATCAGTTTCAGGCGCCAACCTCATGCCGTCGGGAGAGACACATAAAGCTCAGATGATTTTAGTAAATATCTTCTTGAAGCGCCTATGATGTGAAATAATATTTCTAGCAGCTGCTGGGAAGGTAAATTGAGTTGTTTATAAGTATATTTATTGTTAGCCAACATTGTATTACCGCATGTGTCCATAGCTAAACTAGCCAACATTGTATTACCACATGTTTCCTTAGCTAAACTAGCCAACATTGTATTACCGCATGTGTCCTTAGCTAAACTAGCCAACATTGTATTACCACATGTTTCCTTAGCTAAACTAGCCAACATTGTAGTACCACATGTTTCCTTAGCTAAACTAGCCAACATTGTATTACCACGTGTTTCCTTAGCTAAACTAGCCAACACTGTATTACCACATGTTTCCTTAGCTAAACTAGCCAACATTGTATTACCACATGTTTCCTTAGCTAAACTAGCCAACATTGTATTACCACATGTTTCCTTAGCTAAACTAGCCAACATTGTAGTACCACATGTTTCCTTAGCTAAACTAGCCAACATTGTATTACCACATGTGTCCTTAGCTAAACTAGCCAACATTGTAGTACCACATGTTTCCTTAGCTAAACTAGCCAACATTGTATTACCACATGTTTCCTTAGCTAATGTTTCCTCAGCTAAACTAGCCAACATTGTATTACCACATGTTTCCTTTGCTAAACTAGCTGGCTAACGTTTGCTAGCTGGCTAGCTAGCTCAAGTTGACAAAATACATTTTGGTCTGCTCTAAATTGCTCGTAAATATCTGGCTGTGCAACCTAGAAAAACATCACACAGAGAATAGTGATTGTGATTATAGGCTGTGTGCCTGCCCCGGAGTGCCATACAGAATAGACTGAGTGTAGATTCATGACTGCTATGTTTCCACTGTTACTACAGAGATAATGGTTTGTTTCTAGCAGTTTCAAAAATGACCCATATTTTTTCAGATAGACAGGCCACATTATACACATAAAACACGTTGTTTCTACCTAAGGTGCAGTACCACTGGTCAGCTGTAGCCTAACACAGTGTCGGTGGTGGAACCTAGTCACGTGGCAAATTCTTTCCCCTCCCAGGATTATACAGCATTTCAAGTAGGATAGCAGCCTACAGAAGAAATAACTAATATTGGTAGCCATCTAGATGTCACCGTGGTATATTTTAGTCAATGGGGAGAGCATAAATGTCAAAACCACCGGGACAGTGTCCTCCTTAGCTGTCACAACACTGCGGGATTCGGTTCACTTGGCTCTCATCTGTGCAACATAAATCATAATTTTTCATGCCAGGACTGTCTGTATAGCCTCTTCCGCCAACCATTTGTTTAATTAAAAAAACATTGTTCCATAATGGTACAGTATTAGCTAAACTTGTTCACTTTACCAGTAGTATGCAAACATTTGGTTACACAGCTAGAAAGCGACATGTTGTGAGTCTGGTAAAATAATATGTGATATTGTGTAGCCTATAGCAATGTTGTATTAGTTAGCTAGGGTTTGAAGTAGGTATATCTATCTTTCTTATTTGTGTTTGTTCAATGCCTCAAATGGTTTCATAAACTATGTAGGATATGTGCTGTAGGTTTGAATCAACTCACGATGATGAACCCTAAAGACGGGACAAAGTGCATGACAAGGTGGTCCAGAGGAAGCCAGCTGTTTGTTCTCAACACTTACCTTGCCCCATTCTCCCAAGAGCTCACTGAGTTTGAATGAAGACCTCTAGTGAGGTAAGTACCCATACACACGACACCAGCTTGATATGTCCCTTGTCCCTGTCTTTTTACCCACAGAGTAACAGCCCTGGTGCTCTCTGTCTCTCATTCTATTCTTTCTTTTTCTATGCTTGTCCTAGGGGTGAGATGAGCTGACAAGTCAGAACTGAGGAGGATTGTTACAGAGCCCCATGAGGAACACTGGATGCTGTGCTGTCTTCTCTCTCCTGGATGCTATACTGCCCTAACTGTCCTGCTGTGTCTTTTACCACCTCTGAACCCCCTTACCCCAAACAGGGTTTCCCCTGATCATAGATTGGGCTGCATCATAACCTGGTACGGCAACTCTACCACCGCAGACAGAAAGGAGTTTCAGAGGGTGATACGTGCAGCCGAACGCACAATTGGATCCACACTGCCTGCCCTCCAGGACACCTACAACACCAGGAAGGCCCAGAAGATCATCAGGGACCCCCCACCCGAGCCACGGCCTGTTCAACCCGTTTCCATTACTCAGCGCGGGCAGCACTGGAGCACTACGGCAAAAACTGGAAAACTGGCAAATAATTTATAACCCCAGACCTTCAAGGCACAGATCTGTGGAAGGGTACAAAAAAATGTCTGCATTATTGAAGGTCCCCAAGAACACAGTGGCCTTCATCATTCTTAAATGGAAGAAGTTTGGAACCACCAAGACTCTTCCTAGAGCTGGCCGCCCGGCCAAACTGAGCAATTGAGGGAGAAGGGCCTTGGTCAGGGAGGTGACCAAGAACCCAATGGTCACTCTGACAGAGATCCAGAGTTTCTCTGTTGAGATGGGGGGCAAGGACTGGGAGACTAGTCAGAATCGAGGGAAGGATGAACGGAACAAAGCACAGAGAGATCCTTGTTGAAAACCTGCTCCAGAGCACTCAGGACATCAGACAGGGGCGATGGTTCACCTTCCAACAGGACAATGGCCCTAAACAACAGCCAAGACAATGCAGGAATGGCTTCGGGACAAGTCTCTGAATGTCCTTTAGTGGCCCAGCCAGAACCCAGATTGAACCTAACCGAACATCTCTGGAGAGACCTGAAAATAGCTGTGCAGCAACGCTTCCCATCCAACCTGACAGAGCTTGAAAGGATCTGCAGAGAGGAATGGGAGAAACTCCTCAAATACAGGTGTTCCAAGCTTGTAGCATCATACACAAGAAGACCCGAAGCTGTAATCACTGTCAAAGGTTCTTCAACAAAGTACTGAGTAAATGGTCTGAATACATTTTAAATATAATTATTGTAATTTATTTTTTTAAATTTGCAAACATTTCTGAAAACCTGTTTTGCTTAGTCATTATGGGGTATTGTGTGTAGATTGATGAGGGGGAAAATGATTTAATCACTTATAGAATAAGGCTGCAACGTAACAAAATGTAGAAAGATTCAAGGGGTCTGAACACTTTCCGAATGTACTTCAGATATACAGTACCAGTCAAAATTTGGACACACCAACTCATTTAAGGGTTTTTCTTTATTTTTTCACTGTTTTCTACAATGTAGAATAATGAAATAACCCATGTGGAATCATGTTGAAACCAAAAGTGTTAAACAAATCTAAATATATTTTAGATTTTAGATTCTTCAAAGTAACCACCCTTTGCGTTGCTGGCAGCTTTGTACACACTTGGCATTCTCTCTACCAGCTTCATGAGGAATGCTTTTCTAACATTCTTGAAGGAGTTCCCACACATGCTGAGCACTTGTTGGCTGCTTTTCCTTCACTCTGCGGTCCAACTCATCCCAAACCATCTCAATTGGGTTGAGGTCGGGTGATTGTGGAGGCCATGTCATCTGATGCAGCACTCCATCACTCTCCTTCTTGGTCAAATAGCCCTTACACAGCCTGGAAGTGTATTGGGTCATTGTTCTGTTGAAAAACTAATTATAGTCCCACTAAGCACAAACCAGATGGGATGGCGTAATGCTGCAGAATGTTGTGGTAGCCATGCTGGTTAAGTGTGCCTTGAATTCTAAATAAATCACTGACAGTATCACCAGCAAAGCACCCCCACACCATCACACCTCTTCCTCCATGCTTCACGGCGGGAACCACACACGTGGAGATCATCAGTTCACCTACTCTGCATCTCTCACAAAGACATGGTGGTTGGAACCAACAATCTCAAATTTGGACTCATCAGACCAAAGGACAGATTTCCAACAGTCTAATGTCCATTGCTCGTGTTTCTTGGCCCAAGCAAGTCTCTTCTTATTATTGGTGTCCTTTAGTAGTGGTTTATTTGTAGCAATTCGACCATGAAGGCCTGATTCACACAGTGTCCTCTGGACAGTTGATGTTGAGATGTGTCTGTTACTTGAACTATGTGAAGCATTTATTTGGTGCAGTTAACTCTAATAAATGTATCCTTTCCAGCATAGGTAACTCTGGGTCTTCCTTTCCTGATGAGAGCCAGTTTCATTATAGTTCTTGAAATGCTCCTCATTAATTAACCTCCATGTCTTAAAGTAATGATGGACTGTCGTTTCTCTTTGCTTATTTGAACTATTCTTGCCATAATATGGACTTGGTCTTTTACCAAATATGGCTATCTTCTGTATACCACCCCTACAATGTCACAATACAACTGATTGGCTCAAACGTATTAAGAAGGAAATACATTCCACAAATTAACTTTTAACAAGGCACACCTGTTAATTGAAATGCATTCCAGGTGACTACCTCATGAAGTTGGTTGAGAGAAGTTGGTTGAGAGAAGGCCAAGAGAAGGCCAAGATTATTCTACAATGTAGAAAATAGTAAAAATAAAGAAAAACCCTGGAATGAGTAGGTGACTCCAAAATGTTTACTGGTACTGTATATACAATATATTTAACCCCAATATTTCTCGCTTCAAATGAAGAGGTCAAAACAATAATCTAAGAGGCTACATGACCAATTACATCAAATATGGAACCTACAACTTGCCTGTACAGTGTCAAACATTTCCCTGTAAATGTACAGATTTATACTCTCAGCAGAGTTGTCAGGCAAATACTGAAATTTTAAATGCTTTACAGTATACAATATACAATACAGAAGTATACTGTAAATGAGCCTACTGTAATCATTACAGCAACACAGCTAATATTTAATTACAGTAATTTACTCTGTTGCCAGTATAATGCTGTACATTTACAGCATATTACTGTAATCTGTTTTACGGTACAATACTCTTACTAATATTTTTACGGTAATTGTAATGAATGAATGGATGGATTGTTGAATGAATTAATTAAATTGAATGAGGAGAGGCGGCTTTGAATCTTACAGTATTGTAGTGTAATTGCATGGGATTGGTGCAAGCAGGTTGGCTGCTATGTCATGTGTTTTCATATTACAGGGTATCAAATGTATATGAATAATTGGTCTTCAAAATCACTTGCATTTAACAAAGACTTCCAAATATTCAGTGACTACAGGGAAAAACAGACCAAGGACATAACAAATACTTCGAGGCTTGCTGCCACTCCAATCTGTCCCCTCTACATATTTAATTGTTGTGGCACTACTACCACATATATGTTAATTTGGTACACCACTCTCACTCACGGGTGCAACGCCTCAAAATGTGTTCATGAGCCAGAATCAACCATACCCACTAGTAGTAAAAATGTTTTAAACGATCCACAAATATGGTAGGGTAATATATTCTTTGTGGTGGAATTATAATACCATTTTAAATACAGACCTTCTTTACAGTAACGTACTGTTAAACCAATGTTTCATTGGAATTGACGGTATCATTTACCAGTTACGCCTAAATTCACCCAGATTGCATTGCGTTTCATGACTTTTTGCTGTAAATAATGAACATGGTACATTGCTGTTAGTTTTATTGTATAATATTGTAAAAACAACAATGCTTGTATCCAAAGAAACGTTTCATTACCACACTGATTCAAAACTCAGTATATTGAGTGACTGTGTGTGTGAGATGGGTGTTGGGGGAGAGAGAGACAAAGACAGAGAGGGAGATGGATTTAAAAATGGGATTGGGCACAACCTTAGATATATGATCAGGGGCAAATCTATTCGGAGTAAGAGGGTTCAGAGTCTGAGCTTTATGCATGCAACCCAGAGCATGAGGTTGGCACCTGAAACTGAAAATAGTAATCTACAGTTGGCATGAACCATTATTTATAAGAAATATGTTTTACAGGACACTTCCAATTACAATTAATAAGTATATTTTTCAGCATTTTACCCATAATGCAGTGCAACCTACAGCATGTATTATGTAAAACACATTAAACAACCATGTGTTTATTTTCTGTTGAAATTATAGAAACGACTAACAGTGTATAAACATGGGATAATGATGCACTGCCATGAAACAGGTGATTGTCTATGGGAAAAAAATTTGTACAACGCATCGTAGGACTAATTTTGTTTACAATAAAGGCCTACCTCTGGGGGGGACCCGTTGGAATCGCCAAGTTCTTCAGCAAAGTCTGTTGGAGTTTTTCTCGGAGTCTGGTCCGCAGGCAGCGTGTTGTCACTGTAAGATGTGACGAACTTGAAGTCACTTGTGCGCGAACCTGTCGTTAGGTATGCGTCATAATTGTAAGTGCTGCGGAGAGTTCCCACTCCATCCCCCTCTGCGTAGTTGGGAGGGAGATAGGCGCTGGGAATGGCGACCGCTCCATCAAACAACAGTCTGGGCTTTCTCCTGCGGCAAAACCTCACGGCCAGGATGACAATAATGAAGGTGAGGAAAAAGGTGGAGACAGACACCAGCCCGATGATCAGATAAGAGGTGAGTTTGGAATTGCTCTCATCATACGATATATCTTTCAGTTCGGGCACTTCAGCCATGTTATCAGAAATCACTAAATACATGGTACAGGTGGCAGAGAGAGAGGGCTGTCCGTTATCTTTCACTGACACAATAAAGTTATGTTTCATGCTGTCAGATTCAGAAATGTCCCGCTGTGTCCTGATCTCTCCGCTGTGGAGACCAATAGTGAAAAGTCCCGGATCAGTGGATTTGACTATATGATAGGACAGCCAGGCGTTCTGGCCAGAGTCCGCGTCCACCGCAATCACCTTGGAAACCAGAGAGCCCCCGTGTGCAACTTTGGGGACCAGTTCGGTCATGAAGGAGTTCCCCTCCGGGGCGGGATATAGTATTTGAGGAAAGTTGTCATTCACATCCGTTATGAACACACTGACCGTGACGTTGCTGCTGAGCGGAGGAGAACCGTTGTCTCTGGCCACCACGTGGACTTTAAAACTCTTGAACTGCTCATAATCAAACGACCTCACAGCGTAGATCACCCCCGTGTCTCCGTTAACGGATAAAAACGAGGACACCGGAACACCGTTCACCTCACCAGGTAAGAGAGAATAAATCACTGTTCCGTTCTGTCTCCAGTCTGGGTCCCGTGCATTAACGGAACACACGGAGTTACCGGGTTTGTTATTTTCAGTCACGTGGGCTTTATAGGACTGTTCCTCAAACACAGGTGGGTTGTCGTTGACGTCAGCTACAGATAACTGAACACTTTTAGAGGAGGACAGAGGTGGAGAGCCCTCGTCGGTGGCAGTGATTGTAATGTTGTAATCAGACACCAGTTCTCGGTCCAGTTCGCCCGTGGTCACCAGAGAATAGTAGTTTTTGATGGATGGCACCAGCTTAAAGGGAACGTTTTGCTGAATGGAGCAGCGGACCTGTCGGTTATTCTCAGAGTCTCTATCCTGCACGTTAATGATGCCCACCTCTGTACCAGGTGACGCGTTCTCAGGTATGGGGTTAGTCAGAGATTGTATATAAATCGAAGGATTGTTGTCATTAACATCTGTGATGTCTATTATGACTTTGACATATGATGCTAACCCTAAACCATCCTTTGCTTTGATGCGCAGTTCAAAATAGGACATTTGTTCAAAATCAATTGTGCCGATCACTCTAATTTCTCCAGTCTTACGGTCGATAAAAAATAATTTGTCATCTTCCTCTGACACGTGAGCGAAGTCATAGGTAACTTCCCCATTCACTCCGTCATCTGCATCTGCAGCACTAACTGTAACCACTACAGTATCTAAAGGAGAGTTTTCAGGCAGACTGGCTTTATAGACGGCCTGGCTAAACACTGGTGCGTTATCGTTAGCATCCAGTACAGTGACATGTATGAGTACAGTACCTGATTTCTGCGGAGAGCCTCCGTCTACAGCTGTAAGCAATACTTTGATTTCATTGCTTTGTTCACGATCAAGCTCTTTCTCTAGAACAAGCTCAACAGTATGACTATCAACGGTCAATAGGAAATGGTCATTTTTTTGTAAAGTGTACCTTTGCACTGCATTCTGTCCTAAATCTGCATCGTGTGCCTGATCAAGTAAAAAACGAGCGCCTTTATCTGCTGATTCCCTCATTTCAATTTTAATCACTTCGTCCTTAAATTGCGGAGAATTATCATTTATATCTTGAACATGAAGACTAATACGTTGCACCTCCAAAGGACTCTCCAATACAAGTTCCTGTTTTAAAACACACGAAGCCTTCTTGCCACAAAGCCCCTCTCTGTCAATTCTCTCCGCAACAATCAGATCTCCAGTACTCAGATTAATGTCACAGTAACGTTTACGGTTCCCATCGGGATCAACACGGGCCTTACGAGCGGAAAGTCTGCTCGCCACAAGACCGAGATCTTTGGCTATATTTCCAATAACAGATCCGCGTTTCATCTCCTCCGGAAAAGAATAGCTCACGTCTCCATAGGCGGAGTGCAGCGGTAGAAGAAAGAAAGCAACGCTGCAGACCAGGCCTGTCACCGAGATTCCTTTGTGACCCATCCTGGGATTAAAAACGTCAAAACACAATATAGCCTTGATAATACAATGTAAACAACTAGTATTCCACAAAAATATTCAGCTTGATGAAAATAATATCCTCAAAATGTTCAAGCAATCTGAACCGTCTCCAGTCTTTTCCGCAGCTTAATGGCACCCGAACACCCGAGTCTTGTTAGAACACCAGTGGGTGGAGAACTGGATCTATCCAAACACAGCTGGTGAACAGCGACACAGTCAGTACTCTTCAGAAATTACACATGTCAACATACATTCTTCTATATCTGTATTTCAGGTCAAGTCGTAATAGGAAGCTACATTTGTAGCCGGCATGATTGAATAATGTGCAGCCTACTAATATAGGTCTACATCTTTCAAACCATAAATAAATGTAATTCCTTGTTGCAAAATAACCTAATAGAAATACACAGAAAACAACATTAAAAAGCCTAAAACATAAACCATAGCATTGAAATCATGCTCACAGCATTGAGTTAAGTTTGGTCTAGCCGGAAGGAACACATTAGAAAAGATTATGACACATCGGGGAGAAAGTGTATGGGCTACCTACATAGCAAATTACATGTTATGTTGCTATTTTAGTCGACACTATCTTCAGAATGCACAAACACAAAAACAGAGAGTAGCCTATGGGAAAGAAGGAAGGTGAGGACAGTCAAGTAGCGATGACTCGGAGTAAACCCCGCTGGCCTTATGTTGGATTTTCTGCATGTTCAGCACCATGGACAGCAACACTGAGGCTCAAGCCGCAAATCAGATACTGTCACACCACTTCTCCACAGACAGTACTTTTTATTTTCTAACCTTTTTACAAATAAGCCTATTCCAACAGAGCAAAACTCCTATATCAACCCATTTTCAGTGAATTCAAAACGCTGCACTGTGTATGTGAACAATACAACCAATCAATTAATCAAAAAATAACAGAATCACAAATCCCATCACAACTGAAAATATCCATCAGGAACTATACATCAGCGCCTTAGTAGTTCTCACTTCAGCTGAGGGGATCTAAATGAGGATCTAAAATGATTAATTACAAGTCAGACCTGGATCACTAACACATTACTTCAAACCTGGATCACTAACACATTACGTCAAACCTGGATCACTAACACATTACGTCAAACCTGGATCACTAACACATCAGGTCAAACCTGGATCACTAACACATTACATCAAACCTGGATCACTAACACATTACGTCAAACCTGGATCACTAACACATTACGTCAAACCTGGATCACTAACACACTACGTCAAACCTGGATCACTAACACATTACGTCAAACCTGGATCACTAACACACTACGTCAAACCTGGATCACTAACACATTACGTCAAACCTGGATCACTAATACACTACGTCAAACCTGGATCACTAACACATCAGGTCAAACCTGGATCACTAACACATCAGGTCAAACCTGGATCACTAACACATCAGGTCAAACCTGGATCACTAACACATCAGGTCAAACCTGGATCACTAACACATTACCTATAGACAAGTTGTGATATTGAAATACTGCTGTAAAAAACAAATCATCGGGAAAAAAATGTATTTTACATAGCATCATTACTCTAATTTTAGATGTATTTTACATAGCATAATTACTCTAATTTTAGCTCGAAATGTTTTAAAACGTGTCTTAACTGAAAATGTGTAACACACAACAAGATACAATTTTTTATGTACGAAGAAGGCCTACCTCTGGAGGGGACCCATCGGAGTTGTCAAATTCTTCAGCAAAGTCTGTTGGAGTTTTTCCCAGAGTCTGATCCGCGGGCAGTGTGTTGTCACTGTAAGATGTGACGAACTTGAAGTCACTTGTGCGCGAACCTGTCGTCAGGTATGCATCAAAATTGTAGGTGCTGCGGAGAGTTCCCACTCCATCCCCCTCTGCATAGTTGGGAGGGAGATAGGCACTGGGGATGGCGACCGCTCCATCAAACAACAATCTGGGCTTTCTCCTGCGGGAAAACCTCACGGCCAGGATGACAATAATGAAGGTGAAGAAAAAGGTGGAGACGGACACCAGTGCGATGATCAGATAAGAGGTGAGTTTGGAATTGTTCTCATCATAAGATATATCTTTCAGTTCTGGCACTTCAGCCAAGTTATCAGAAATCACTAAATACATGGTACAGGTGGCAGAGAGAGAGGGCTGTCCGTTATCTTTCACTGACACAATGAGGTTCTGTTTCATGCTGTCAGATTCAGAAATGTCCCGTTGTGTCCTGATCTCTCCGCTGTGGAGACCTATAGTGAAAAGTCCCGGATCAGTGGATTTGACTATATGATAAGAAAGCCAGGCGTTCTGGCCAGAGTCCGGGTCCACCACTATCACCTTGGAAACCAGAGAGCCCCCGTGCACTGCTTTGGGGACCAGCTCTGTCATGACTGTGCTCCCCTCCGGGGCGGGGTATAGTATCTGAGGGGAGTTGTCATTCACATCTGTTATGAACACACTGACCGTGACGTTGCTGCTGAGTGGAGGAGAACCGTTGTCTCTGGCCACCACGTGGACTTTAAAACTCCTGAACTGCTCATAATCAAACGACCTCACAGCGTGGATCACCCCCGTTTCTCCATTAACGGATAAAAACGAGGACACGGGGACACCGTTCACCTCACCAGGTAAGAGAGAATAAATCACTGTACCGTTCTGTCTCCAGTCTGGGTCCCGTGCAGTAACGGAACACACGGAGTTACCGGGTTTGTTATTTTCAGTCACGTGGGCTTTATAGGACTGTTCCTCAAACACAGGTGGGTTGTCGTTGACGTCAGCTACAGATAACTGAACACTTTTAGAGGAGGACAGAGGTGGAGAGCCCTCGTCGGTGGCAGTGATTGTAATGTTGTAATCAGACACTAGTTCACGGTCCAGTTCATCCGTGGTCACCAGAGAATAGTAGTTTTTGATGGATGGCACCAGCTTAAAGGGAAGGTTTTGCTGAATGGAGCAGCGAACCTGTCGGTTATTCTCAGAGTCTCTATCCTGCACGTTAATGATGCCCACCTCTGTACCAGGTGACGCGTTCTCAGCTATGGGGTTAGTTAGAGATTGTAGATAAATCACAGGGGCGTTGTCATTAACATCAGTGATTTCTATTATCAATGTAGAGTAGGATGCTAACCCTAAACCGTCCTTTGCACTGATCTGCATTTCATATGAAGACTCCTTTTCATAATCTACTGGACCAACAACTATAATTTTTCCATTCATATGATCTAGATTAAATACTTTGCTATTTTCATCTGAAACATCATCGAATTCATAAGTAACTTCACCATTCAATCCCTCATCTGCATCCGTAGCACTCACTGTAACCACTACAGTATCTAAAGGAGAGTTTTCAGGCAGACTGGCTTTATAGACGGCCTGGCTAAACACTGGGGCGTTATCGTTAGCATCCAGTACAGTGACGTGTATGACTACAGTACCTGATCTCTGCGGAGAGCCTCCGTCCATCGCTGTAAGTAATAACTTGATTTCATGGTGCCCCTCGCGGTCTAGCTCTTTGTCTAACACTAACTCGCTGTATTTGCGTCCACCACTTTTGGCTTTGACATTCAAAATAAAATGTTCATTTCTTTGTAGTGTATAGCTCTGAACAGTATTCTGTCCTATATCAGCGTCATGGGCCTCATCTAGAGAAAAACGAACGCCTTTGTCTGCTGATTCACTAATTTCCATTTTGATAATATCCTTTTTAAACTGTGGGGAATTATCATTTATATCTTGGACATGAAGACTAATACGGTGAAGCTCCAACGGATCTTCAAGCACAAGTTCCTGTTTTAATACGCACGAAGCCTTCTTGCCACAAATCCCCTCTCTGTCAATCCTTTCAGCTATAGTCAAATCTCCCGTATTCAGATTAATGTCACAATACCGTTCGTGGTTCCCTTCGGTAACAATTCGGGCCTTACGAGCGGACAGTCTGCTCGTCTCCAGCCCGAGATCATTGGCTATATTTCCAATAACAGATCCGCGTTTCATCTCCTCCGGAAAAGAATAGCTCACGTCTCCATTGGCGGAGTGCAGCGGTAGAAGAAAGAAAGCAAAGCCGCAGACCAGACCTTTCACCGAGATTCCTTTGTGCCCCATCCTGGAATTAAAACGCCAAAACACAATATAGCCTTGATAATAAAATGTAAACAAATAGTATTCCACACAAAGGTTCAGCTTGATGAAAATAATATCCTCAAAATGTTCAAGCAATCGAACCGCGTCCAATATTTTCTGCAGAATGACACCCGAGCACCCGAGTCTTGTTACAACAGCAGTGGGTGGAGAACTGGATCTATCCAAACACAGCTGGTGAACAGCGACACTTTGCGTATTCAACAGAATGTACATTATTTGCTTACAGATTTCTTAATGTTTCACCGAGAAGTGGTTAGAAATACCCCTCAGTAAGTTTAATTTGTTAATTTACTATTAGAAAACGAAAGATAAACACGGAAAACTAAAGGATATTAAACAATACAAACATAAATTATTAAAATCACCCCCCCTCTTTTTTCATCATTTAAGATCAGGTATACTATGAATATAAAATACAACACATGTGCAAGAGAGACAACAAAGCAATATATCCGTTGCTGGTCCTCAGCCAGAGCAAACTCATAACTGCTATAGAAAAAAACAGAGCAAGGGAAGGAATAAGAATATGAAGGTCAAACAGCGATCAATATTAAAGCCTACTGGTTCAAATAGGATTTTAGACATTTCAGCACCATGGACAGTGACAGTGCGAGGACTCTCGTTGCTCTTCAGACGCTCTCACGACGCTTCTCCCATCACTCTGTTACTAATAAATACAAATGCCCAACTGGCTGGAATCATTTACTTATATAAATCAGGGCATTCAAATCACACAGGGGAGTTAAAATAGCCCTTTTTCACATGTCAAGAACAAAGTGTTTGTGTTTTTAACTAGTAGAAACGTCAACATGTGACGATATTTGTAATTATGTATATATTATAGGCAGCCAACTTAGTGTTATTAGTTGCATATTTATTTGTATTTGTTGTAGGCCCATTAGTAGGAGTATTACAACTTTTTTATGCTCAGAATTTACCTTTTATCATCATTATTATTATTTCATTTATTTATTATTATTTCATTGTTATTATTATTATTATTTGACAGTAGTTGAAATATTATTCTTGTTAATAAGTACTGTTTGTTTTTTGGGGGGTTGTTTTTTCATTTTGGACATTCTTTAAACCAAGAAGGTGCATCTCAAGAGATTTCATCCTGTAAAATGTTTAATAAATAAATATCTCTCCAAACACAGCATTTCTCTTTTCTTGCCTCTTTCCAAACAGGCTTTCACTCCTCCAGTGCCAAAACATAATTGCATCTCATTGTTACTGTGTCCCTAATCACAAAACTGTGAAGGCCAGGCTATCGTGAAAAATCCCCAGATTCTATCAATCACAAAAAGAACTTCCCACATTACAACTCAAGCAAACCACACATAATAGACCATGGGATTTCTCAAGTAAAAACAGAGGGGATTGAAATAGTATTTTGAAACATTTCAAATATC